>NC_081170.1:23984269-24206769 GCF_012432095.1 Onychostoma macrolepis | reverse complement strand
TCCTGAAGCAACCTGCAAATTGCTTGACAGCACTTTGAAAGCAGTGTTGCAATTGGGAATCGATGAACTGCGTTGCTTTGCAGTCTAGTTCGCACACAGAATAGTGAGTCCTGTGGATAAGAACAAACTCTCATAAGGAGGAATTGAAATTCTCTGCGAAAACAAAAACTCCTATAGTTCTCTACAACGGTTCAGACCTCTGAAACTGTTTACTCACGTCTTTATCTGAATTTCATTTGTGACACTACGGAAGTTTTCGATTTCAGAAGTGGAAGAGGTCAACTCATCTGTAAAACTGGCTGAGAAACATTCAGGTTTTCTCAGGAGATCAGGTTTCGACTAAAATTTGTCTCAGGAGGACACATGAATATGAGCTCCGGAAGACCAATACATTTATAAAGTGACATGAAACTTCAAGTGAATTTTCTGAGATTGTCATCAAAGTTTAGTGTACTGTAACTTTCTCGGGGATCTCTTCAAAACATTTTTCAGACGCTGGGACATGTAAAATGATAAGCACCATCACTCTAATATCATAGCTACACATCATGTTATGATCATGATGGGTTTTACAGATCTTGCCAGGACCAAGTTGTCACTCTTGCTGTACTAAAAGATGCATATTAAGAGTGATTTTAATGTATTAAATAAGGATAATATACATTATGTAACATACATGTCCATCATAACAACATTACACGATAGTCAAAGAAGAATGTAGCCTACACAATCAACAAAAGTAACAACAAGAACTCTGCTTAAACTCACCTTGTCGCTGGACAAGCATACAGCTGCTGAAAGTGTCAGGAATATCCAAATGTTCATCATTATTCCTCTTAAGAAGTCTTTTGCAAAGAAATCGTAGGATGGCACTCGTCTGCGCTCCTTAAACCAGCCGCTCTCTTCGCTCTTTTACAGCTTCACCTTAAACACATACGCAAGATCCTTTTGGAGAGATGTTTGGCGTTTTGCTCCACCTGATCAAACTTCTCTTTTGTCTTTCCAAAAGGGAACTGCTAAGAGCGTCTTGATGCGATGTTAAAGTCTCGGGTCCATGTGAGGCAGCGCGGCTTTTGCTCGGACAGAGGATGAGAGTGAGAGAGAGAGAGAGAGAGAGAGAGACGGGGGAGGATTTTTTGCGTCACAGTTGACTAACACTTGGACCAGTCAGAGGTTTTGTCTCAAAGCCTAGAAAACTGTCAGCATGAACATTATTTAGTCGGAATTTCCGGTCAAAATGTTGTCTATGTGTGAAGCTTACTTGGCTCCGAGACAGACTTCAGCCAAACGAAGAGGGTTGTTCAGGGTTGTTAAATTAGCTGTATTGGGAGCGTGGTAGCTGGTCCAAGTTAGACGCAGCTGTTTTTGTGGTACTGGAAAAAAAATACAAATAGTTTCTGGTAACTAGTTTGTTGTTGATCTATAATCACTTTAGACAAGTGGTTCTCAACGTTTTTGACTTGTTAACCCTTTTGTCCGAGACAACATTCGAAGGATTTTTGCCATCTACGCTTATGTACCTCTGGTACTTCTGTTGTAATAAATATATATATATATATATATATATATATAAAAACGTCAGTTTGTTTGTTTATTTGTTTGGAAATTCAATTAATACAAGTTAAATAATTTTCACATTCACGAACTAAACTATCTACCACCATTTTACTTAGACTATGTAAATCAAAATTCCAATTGCAAACCCATTCAGACAGAGCTAAATCTAGTTTAATCAAATGTAGGCTACAGTTTATCATAGTTGCCATTGTTTTATTTTGTAGCAACTGTAGCTATAATAACATCAACAGAAGAACAAAATGGCAAAGATTTGGAAATCTTTTTGTATTGTTTGATTGTTATCCTATCTTAGTCATGTCCCTACGGTAGTAACACAAACAGTCCTGTTGTTTTAGCTCATAATATGGTTGATTAGTCATTGTCATTCCTATGCAATCATTTTAAAACACGTTTCACATTTTCACGTTGTTATTTTTGGAATGCTAAAACATTTTTTTCATTAGTAAGATGATGTTCGTAATGTTGTCTTCTGGGATATACAACCTATCTGTGTGAATATTTTGGAGAATAAAAATAATGAGTGGAAGGAACTGTTGTAGTGGGGGTTTGTCTCCCCCTGCCGTTCTGACCTGACATAAGCGAAGTATAAACACACTTTACATGATGCATTATACACTTCATTTATAGAGCATGCAAATAGAGGTTGAAAGTATTTTAATAAGAACTCAAAGTTTGAATAATGTATACACAAGAGCATTAGTACTCAAAAACATCAACTGTTTTATTCTAGATGCCTAAAATAAAGAGCCCACAACAAATTAATGTTTTTAATGTTTTATCAAAGTTATGTATTCATAAACATGTTTTTAAGGGTAACCAGGGAAACTGAGTTAGTGGCAGATCATTTTGTTTTTACAGTCAATAAAAGGTATCTGATGTATTTCATTATGTCAATGATATTCACAACAATAAATACAGAGATTATTCCAAAACCTCAAGACAAATATCACATTGCAAAATAAAAACGTTCTCTACATGATACACATGAATTGATAAATGTCATTTTAAATTAGACGGAGGTGAGTGGCACATGATACTGAAAAATACAGTATGCATAAAAGTCAGAGATATGGAGAAGGAGGGAAAAAAATATTGAAAAAGCAGCAGTCACACTATCATCTAACTCCAGGTTTAATGTCTGTTGCTTTTAAGGTGCCGATTTGGTTTTTCCTCCAAACAGGGGGAATCTGTGAAAAGGCCAAAAAAAAAAAAAGTTACAATCATCACTATAATGGTAAACATGGAGGAGTATTATGAGTGTTACGTACAGGAGGTGGAGAGCTGGGTTCTAAATGCCGTCCCAGAAAAGAGAGAAGTTTTCTCCAAATGAGTCCACTGCCCAGGAACATGAGCCCTGTCACTAACCAAAACACACGCGGGTCCTACACACACAAATCAATGTGGGTCAATAAACAACATGTACTCAAACAGACTGATAACACTGTACGCACTGCTGGCTATAACAACTGAGGTAAACAGGTACGCAGTAATAAAACAGTCAACTGTAGTAAAATGGTACCAACCTCTTCAAAAGAAGATTCTAAATTCATTCCAAAAGCCACACCCATCAGGCCAAATAAAGAGAGCGAGAAGGTTCCCATGGTGAGCTGGAGGTTCAGTCGCATCATGACATTACGATGGCTAAAGACAATTTAAAGCAACACACCAATTGTGAATAGAGTGAAATTGTAACTTAATTAGTTTTCAATAATAGTTATCATTATACTTCCCAAGTTAAGTGATCACATTACATTAAAGGGATAGTCATTAATTACTCACCCTCATGTCGTGACAAACCCGTAATGGTGCGTTCACACCAGACGCGAATGAAGCGTTAAGCACGAGTGATTTATATGTTATGTTAAGTCAATGCAAAGATGCGAATAGACATTCGCACCGCATTAACCAATCAGGAGCTTGCTCTAGTAGTGACGTGATTACGACGTAGCGAGGGAGGCAGAAATCCGAAACGACAATGAAGGACAAAATCATCGTCGCTGTATGTGGATACCCGGAGCTGTATGATACATCTTCGTACTTTTATAGAAATAGGAATAAAAAGGATCTTGCTTGGTCTCGAGACCCTTTGAGGTCCGATGGTAAAGTGCCCTTGCGGTCCGGTGCCCCCGGTCTGCGATTTCTGCCGAGGGTAGGGGTGTTCGATATGACGACTTTTGATCGTGGACTATAAAAATGTCTCCACGATCTGCTTTTTTGAAGAAATATCGTAGTATCGTGCTACAGCGCACATTCTATCAGCCGCAGTTCTGGCGCCGCCATCTCTATGTACTGTACAGCGTGACATACATTCAGTGTTAACTCAGTGGCAGAGTTACTCTCACGGGACACTGCACTTATTCGCAATCACAAAAGTACATTATTTGCATCTGCTTCAAAGACTTACTAGTTAAACGTTTTACTCGTGTGCTGTTCTAACGAGCGACTCAAAGCGCGTGCTCTAAAAAGCCCGTCAAACAGTGCCTGATTACTGAACTAAGTTATGTTTTGTGCTAATACTGTCAAAGCACACAAGGTTTATGTATGGACTCAGTTGGTTAAAATGTCTAAAATGAAAGTAAACAGCTGAGAGAATCGGATGCGTGCATGTATATTAGATGCTTGCAGGTCTTAAAGGGACAGTACTAAACATGCTACTGTAATTAAAGGGATAGTTCACCCTAAAATTTAATTTCTGTCATTATTTACTCTCACATGTTGTCCCAAACCTGTATTAATTTCTTTCTTGTGCTGAACACAAAAGAAGCTATTTTGAAGAATGTGGGTAACCAAACAGTTGCTGGTCCACATTGACTTTAACAGTAGGAAAAAAAAATACTATGGAAGTCACTGTAGACCAGCAACTGTTTGGTTTTCCACCTTCTTCAAAATAGCATTCATGTTTAGCAGAAGACGGAAACTCATTCAGGTTTAAAACAACTTTTGAGTGAGTAAATGAATTTATAAAAATAAAACACTAGCCTATTTTAATTTTGGGGTGAATTATTCCTTTAATGTTAATAAAACACCAAACACAAAGAGAACAATCACCCACTACTCTTGACTGAAAAACTTTAATACAGTTGCTTTAATAGGAATCAATCTATATAATGTTTTATTTTTATATTTGTTCATTCAATTTCTTGAATGCTCCTGCTAAATACACCTAAAGCCTACCTGAAAATAAAACACGGTTTATTTTATTTGTATATTATGTGTATCTTCACCCACTTTGGCCTAAATATCTGCCATACTTTTTTATATTTTGTTACCTTGAAAGGCCTTGTCTTTATAATAGGGAAATTAGTTTGGCTGTAATGCTCAAACAACTTGCAAAATAGAAAAACCAACATGACAAAGAATCATGATAAAATCGTGATATTTCTAAAAAAAATCCTGATTTTTTTTTGCCACATCGCCCACCCCTAGCCGAGGTGGACCAAACCCATACAACCTTTGACACGAATTTGTGTCTGTTGTGAAGTGAATTTCACGCGTGAATGAAGCGAGTAAACTCAAAATGTTCAAGCGTCCAACTATAGCGCGATTTAGACTTCCGTTCATCTTCTGAAGACAAATTAAGATATTTTTGATGAAATCAGAGTTCTGTGACCCTGCATAGACAACAACACAACTGAAATGTTCCCAGGCCCCAAAACGTAGTAAGGACATCGGTAAAACAGTCCATGTGACATCAGGGTCACAGAACTCTCAGGTTTCATCAAAAACATCTTAGGCCCAGTTTACACTAGTGCGTTTTTATTTTAAAACGATCCTTGTCTACACTGTAGTGTTTCTGAAAGGCAGTGAAAACGCCAGTCTACACTACACAACCGAAAACTTATGTCACATGACCATTCATGCAGGTACAACCATAGATATGTCTAGGTAGATTCCCTATTATTTAGATGGCGGACGCATCTGCGTGCTTGGAGCGGTTGAATGGGGAATCTACCCATACATATCTATGGGTACAACAACGAGCATGATGTTATTGTTTACACGGTCGTCAAGGATACACAGAGAGAATGTGGGCAGCCACGCCACCGTTTTCAAAAGTCTCCGTTTTGGTCCGTTTACACTGAAACGCAACCCCGGAGTTTTCAAACAAAAACAGGGTCTGCAGCATTTTCAAAAGTCTCAGTTTTCGAGTAGTGTAAATGACAGATGTAACCGTAGCAAAAGTTATGCATTTTAAAACGAAAACGCAATAGTGTAAACGGGGCCTTAATTTGTCTTCTGAAGATGAACGAAGGTCTTATGGGTTTGGAACAACATGAGGGTGAGTAATTAATGACAGCATTTTCATTTTTGGGTGAACTATCCCTTTAAGATCACTTTGCAGCATTAAAAGTTTTCTGAAATGCATTTACATATGCAAACATTACATTAAGCATGCACAAATAAAAATGCCCCAATTTTCATAAATTTCCAGAACAAAAATCTGAACATTGGATAAAACCTTGAGAAATTTGTTTTTCCATTTTGTTGACATTTAAAGGTGCACTAAGCAATTTTTGAAAAATGCAGCCAATCAGCAGTAAGGGGGCGTGTCTTGTAATGATCACGAGAAGAGAGTGCTCAATTTGAGTGCACAGGACGGATATTAGCAGATTGACTATAGATAGAGAGAACTGGAAGATTAAAAAAAAAAGAGAGAGAAAAATATCGGAGGAACAAAAAAAGAAGGGTTATGATCAGGCAAGAGGTAGGACCCGCGTAAATATCGGAGCAGCTTTCCAGCAGTGGAGAGAACTCAAGGGGCAGGAAGGGCTCGAATCGCACACCGAGGTTGCGTTGTTTCTTTTTGATAGGTGAGTAACGTTGATTTTGCATCATTTCACACAACTTATCAGTGTTGGCTTTTCTTTGAATATGCTTGTGTGTCATCTTCGCTTGTTTCCGTTATGCATACGTGTGAGATTTCAAAATAGGGGCGAGATCCTGTTGGGGTACAGGCGTATTTGTTTTGGTGCTTTAATTCAAATATCAACACCGTTTGGCAAAAATTGCTTAGAGCACCTTTAATGTTAATGGTTTTCACAGACTAGATTTAGGATCTCTCTTTTAATCACTTTAAATGAGAAATTGCTGTCACCAGCAAAAAAAAAAAAGTTACCATGTTTTTAGGAATAAAATATTACATAAATCAGGCGAATGATATATGAATAACCCTCTCTAAAACCTTCAGAATATAGATAGGAATAAAATCGTAAAGTCTGAGGTAAGTAAGTGCTACAAAAGATGAGATTTCTGGCTCAGTGCGGGATAAAAACTCATTTTAATAAAATGGTCTTTAAAGATATGAATTGTAACTGAAATCAACAGGCACAAATAGATAAAGTGTAATAAATAACACTTAAATGTGTATTTTTTATGTCTAAAAGAAGACAAGTTATGTAGCAAAATTGCCTGAAATCTCAAAACTGACCAGCACATGAAAAAAACAATGGTTTTGCCCGAAATGCCTTAAAAACAGACTATAAAAAAACAGATGAAATTAAAAGTGACACCCATAACTTCTTAATTAACTTGATTTTTAATTAAACTTTTTACTTTTTTATGGAAAACAAAAGAAGAGTTTTAATTTCTGGGTGAACTATTCCCTTGGGGCGTATGATCTGCATATAAATCTGTTCTTTCAGTTAAATAAAACAATCAACATAATTTCAATCATGATCCAGCTGCCTTAGTGCAGTTAAAAGCATTATGTTTTCCGCCGGTATAGTACCTATCCAGGTTAATGAAGATGACACTTTCAGAATCATCGATGAGGTCTTTCATCTCTCGTGCTTTGTTTCCCAGCTCCTCTGCTTGCATGAAGTAATTCTCCAGCAGTAACTCCATCTCTTCAGCGTGATCTATACCCAGACTGCTCTCTTCACTGGCCCAATGTGAACATAAACACAGACATACCCACATACAAAGACAGACACACCAACAGAGATACCAGATCCACACAACAATGATCAGATATTTACACTGACATCAAGAATATTTGTGTACATATAAATGTGTTGCATTTTGAAACTTAATGGCTGTGAAGTTGGATTCTGTGATGTGACACCTACAACACTTGTGGGTCGCTCCATTTAGTGAGACAGAGTTCATCTATCAGTTCATCCTCATCCAGGATCTTCAGCAGACTGTCTTTAAACACTTTAATGTCTGTCTCCAGCTCTGAGAGGCTGCAGGGAGAGAGAATGTTTATACTCTCAAACAAAATTATAGATCAAAGCTCTGCATTTTCTACCAGAATCATATTTTACCACACAGACTTATCTAGATCTGTACAATACATTTAAATGTTTTATTTTTTTTGGATTACCTCTATTTATTGGTATCGCACAATAACAAAATTTCATTAAATGACTTTTGAAATTTTGTGGTGAAAAGCAATTATAAACCCGCTGGGTGGTATACCATTTGAAAATAATGTTGTTTTTTTACATTACAATAATATTAATACAATAGTAATTTATTAATTTTGTTTAATATTGTTACGTAATAATAACAATTTAAAAAAATAATGTAAATATATATTTTTAATTATATAGTCATATTGAATGGGTCAAAAATAGTTGGAATGTGGCCTTTGACTCAAATGGAAAAAGTTGATTTTAAAGTACATTTACATCATAAAGTGCATTTCAATGTTACTTAAAGGGGCTTTAGATGGTTTGTATAAAGTGCATCCAAGTGTGATTTAAAAAAATAAAATAAAATAAAAAGATGGTTTGTATAAATATATGAAGAGTTCATTTGCAAAAAGAGATCATTTTCAAAAATCATATTTTTTCATTGTGCATTCCAATTAATTTCAACCAAACTGCAGTTGGGTTATTTTGATTGTGTTAAAAAATAACTAAAAATTTCAGCTAACTAACACAATAAAAACATGATAACATGATAAGAAACATGATTTAAAAAAATTAAAAAACCGGAGTAATGTGTTTTTTCAAATAAAACTCTTCATATATATATATATATATATATATATATATATATATATATATATATATATATATATATATATATATATATATATATATATATATATATATATATATATATAATTTCTATGCAGATGTATTCCCCTACAAAAAACTCAAATTAGTCTAATATAATTAATCCTAATTAGAATTTAAAAATGTATTCATTTGTAATACTGTTCTGTAACTGTTCTGTAATTTTTTCCAACAATGTGTAGCCCCAGTACAGTAATATCAATAGATTGGTCAGTATCAGGCACCAACACTAGTGATGGGCAAAACTACATATTTTCAAAACTGACTAGTCGACTAAGACATGTTCTATAATTAGGTTTTAATAAAACAAAACTATCACAGACAGACTTCAAAGCAAAGACAGACTCGTGGCTTATGCACTATAATGGGAACATTGCTCACAGTAGGCAATTTTTAATTATACAGTACTTGAAATTTATTGTTAACTGCAATTTCTGGCAACTGCAATTATTCTCCTTCAAAGCACCACCATAAAAAAAAATTACAACTACAAACACAAGAAAAAAGAAAAAAAAACAACTAGATAAACACACACTAGGGGACATTACTAAAAAAACGAATCAGCTGTTAGACGGCCTAGACAACCATCCTGACTCATCCCTAATTAACAAGAAAAACACAACAAAACAATCGTATCATTTAATAACTCTGGATAAGCTTCATACAGCAATTACCCTACCAATTATGTTACAGCGATCCTTCATTAAGATTAGCTAATTAGAAAGTTAGGTTCTTAATGGTGTAGTTAAATGCCTCTTGCATTTGGGAACATAATGTTCTAAAAACAACAATATGGTTGGGGAAAGACTTTTAGTCCAGTTTTTTAATGACGTTAATGAACTCACTTCTTGCTATTAAGCAGGAGCATATGGAGTTTGCTGCGGTCGGCAGAGAGGAGCTTTGGGTCAACCAACGATTCCAAACAATCCAGAACCTGAGGCTGAACTTCATTGAGTCGCATCTGCAGCACATTCACCTGTGCCAGAACATATGCTTACCCATATGCAACAACACATGCTTGCAGACACAAACATTGAAAAATTATTACTAAACACAGAGACCGAGAACAAAAACATGGACAAAAATCAGACTGTGGTATGAAATAACAATTCCACACTACCCACTATGACCCCCATCTATCAATAACTCAAAGTAATAAATATGTTTATGATGCACTTAAGGCTGCTTTAATTTTAAAAACAGTAATATTGTGAAATATAATTTTATTCCTCCTTTTTTAATATATATATATTTTTTTAATGTAATTTATTCCTGTGGTGCCAAAATTACATTTTCAGCTGCCAATACTCCAGTCTTTAGTGTCACACGATCCTACAGAAATCATTCTAATATGCTGATTTGGTGCTCAAGTAACCATTCTTATTTTTATTATTTTTATCAATATTAAAAACAGTTGTGTTGCTTAATATTTTTGTGAAAACTGTGACATTCTATTAATGTGATTTCAAATAAATGTTGCTCTACTGAACTATCTATTCATCAAAGAAACATTGTAAGTGTCTTTACTGTCACTTTTGATCAATTTAATGCATCATTGCTGAATAAAAGTAATAATTTCTATAGGGGGAAAAAAAACAATTAACTGACACTTTGTATCAATAGTGTATGTGTTATTTTATTCATAATTATAAATGTAATTTATAGTTCTGTCAAATGATTAATCGGATCCAAAATAAAAGTTTTTGTTTACATAATATAAGTGTGTGTACTGTGTATATTTATTATATTATTATACCGATTAATCGTTTGACAGCACTAGTAATTTATTAACAATCATTATGCATTCTAGAATTGTTCAATGCTCACCCTGTGTTGCAGAATGGCTTCCAGAGCTCTGAACTCAAAGGGCAATGAGTAAGTAGCCAAATTTCCATCTCCCGCCAGCTGTGCCCCAAGTTCTAACACCAGCCATTTCTCCAGACCGAGACCACGGAAATCCAGCACCTGTAAACACTGTGGTGTCACCACAGCCTTGAGGGACTAAAAATAAATCAATAAAATAAATCAATAAATAAACTCACAAACTCTTTGATAGGAAACTGTATTCAACTGCCAAAAGTACAACACAAAGATGAACTATGTTTATGAAACAATCTATAACATGCCCATACCTCCATGCGTATGATGATGGCATTGTTCCTTGCTGTAATACTTGTTAGGTGCTGGAATCTAAGATCTCTCGCCTGCAAACCAAGATCCTGATACAACTCAGTCTTCTTCTTTTCTAAAAAAATTTAAAAAACATAACATCCATGAATAAAAATCCAACAAAGTAAATTTTCATAATTAAATCAATTTTCTCAGCAAATTCAAAATGTATAATTGGCAAAGTAGAGGAATTACATAGTAAAGAATTTCTCAATTTTTTCATTATTTAACCTCCTCTTTTTTATAATAAGCATTAAGGGCTTTTTAAGCAACATTTCTGGTAGAAGTTTTGGTACATGTTGAAGTTTTTTGTTAGTGAATATAGTATTTTCCATGCAGAATATAAAAGATCACAACTCCATAATCTTGTTTCTGTGTGTGTGTGTGTGTGTGTGTGTACTTGTTTTTCTATTCAGGTGGGGACTTAAACCTGAATACACACAGACTCATGGGGACTCGTGTCACGGTGGGGACCTAAATTGAGGTCCCCACGGGTAAACAAGCTAATAAATCACACAGAATTAAGTTTTTTGAAAATCTAAAAATGCAGAAAGTTTCCTGTAAGGGGTAGGTTTAGGTGTAGGGTTGGTGTAGGGCAATGGAATATACGGTCTGTACAGTAGAAAAAGCATTACGCCTATGGAGAGTCCCCACAAGGATAGCGAAACAAGTGTGTGTGTGTGTGTGTGTGTGTGTGTAAGTAAGATGACCACATCTTTCCAAGATAACTTAAAAATAAGTATCATTTTTTTGAGTCAAATTAAAATGAACTAAAATCGCACCTAAACGCTTAACAGACAGTAGGACATGAAAATCAGTCAACTCACCAAATGAGGTCACATTCCCATCAGACTCAAATTTCATCTGTTGAATGAGAAGGTGATTTAGCAAAGGTAAGTCAGTGACTTTATTGTAAACACAAACCGTGTATTTAGTAAACAAAAAGTTGTACAAGATGTAAGTGTTTGTCTTACCACAACAAACACTGGAGCAACACTAGACAGGGCTGCTTGGGATGCATCTGTGCCTCTTTGGCGACAAGAGAGATCTGGCAACAGAAACAAATGTGTTATTCATGTTGTTTGAGCAGCCGAGCCATAAACTAACACAGTGCAGCACCTACAGTGTCCCTGAGCTCTCAGCAGCATGTGATGTGTTTGTCCACATGTTGAAGTAAGAGGGCGTCTGAAAGGTGATCTTGAGCTCTTCGCAGTTCTCCATGTCCAGCATTTCATCGACACTTTCCTGAGACTCTCTCGACAGACAAACCTCAAACATGGCTCCATGCTTTAAAACACTTGAGTTAAAAGTCCATTTTACCTCCAGCAGGTCATCTCGGGGCTCAACCTGCATAAACACTAGTTGTCAAGACGACACACTTACTTTGGTCTTACTGAAAGTGAGTGGAAGCCAGTTTATGTTCCTATTTAGTCATATTTGTTAAAGCAAAGCACATATTACCACAGCTCCGAAAGAATGAAACGTCCGGGTTTGATGTCTTTAGCTGTCCTGCTAACGTTAACTCACACACGCACGTTTAACTGTTAGCTCGTTATGTCTTCGGGATACGAACACATATGATAAATGCAGTAATAACACACTCCATCACATAAGTCAGTGTGCTGCTGACTTAATCAACGGCGGCCGAACGGCATGTTTTCGGAAACTGTTGATGACGTCACGCACGCATCCAGCACGCGCTCTCCGGTGGGTGGCTGTGACGTCACGGCGCACGCTCAGGCGGTCTGCGGTTCAATATTTCAAAGTGTGAAATTCTTCCAATGAACAATAATCAATGTTTAACATTCCAGTAAAACAATGTATTACAAATTTAGATTTATTTTGATGTATTACATATATCAAAAAACTTGCCAGCTTAATTTTAATAACAAGATTAAGAAAACAAAAATTGATTTTCGACAATTGGTTAAGAAGAGATTTATCTATTTAGGCAGAATCTTATTAACAAAGGTTTATCCAGATTCATTTTTCCTGGTATGTCCTTATTTGTTCGGGATTCTACTTGTTAGGCCTAAAGAAATTAACAGGTTATTGGATAATTTTTCTTGGAAAAATAAACATCACCATCTTAAAAAAAAAAAAAAAATGTATTAGCTGGGAAGAAATCTGAAGGAGATTTTGAAATGCTAGATTATATGTAGATATGAATAATACTTTCAAGATTAATTGGATCAAAATGTATGTGATTGATCCTGATTCAATATGGTTTTTATTCACATAATATTTTTAAGCAGGTGGGTGGTCTTGATTTTCTTTTAACTTGTAATTTTTTGCCATCTAAATTACCCATAAAACTGTCTAAATTCCATGAGAATGCACACTTGGCCTGGAAATTGTGCTTCGTGCATAATTTTTCTCCTCACAGAATGAAAATTTGGAATAATGAATTGATCACAGTTAAAGGCAAGAGTTTATTTTTTGAGAAATGATTGGATCACGGGTTAATGTACTTGAGTGAACTTTTTTGTCTAAGTTCAGCTTTCCTATAAAATTTTAAGAATTTTCTGTAGTAATCACAGCTATTCCCTCTGGGCTTATTAATTTAGTGTGCAGCCACCTGACTTATTATAAAGTTGACAATAAAGATTGTAATTTCCTTATAAATGGTAAAAATGTATTTGATAAAAAAAATAAAAAAATAAAAATGTACTAACAAAGATATAAGACAAGTCTTTAAGAGCTATTCCAAGAGGAAAATTTTATTGGAATTCCATCCTGAATGGCAAATTTTTCATTCATAAATGTAGATTGTCAAAATCTCCTACTTCATACAAGTTTTTCTCTAATGAACTCACGTTTTTAATGAAGTCGCTTAAAGTTGTGAAAAATTTAAAATCTATGTCTATTGTAAGATATTACGAATCTGTGTTTGGCGTCTTGTGAATGTCTTTTTTATTCTTCAACCATCTTTGGCGCTTCTGTTTTTGATGCCTGTTTTTCTGTAATAATGTTGTTTACATGTTCCTAATAAAAAAATAAAAAATATAAAAAAGAGGCACGCTTGATCAAACTTGACTTGAAAATAAATGCATTAACAAAAACATTGATACCCTTTTTCAAAATCAACGTTATTCATTCATTCATTCATTCATTCATTCATTCATTCATTCATTCTTCTACTGTTGAAATTTCTCCATACCCGTAACCCTGACAATTAAATAAATAAATATTTATGTATTTATTTATGTATTTAATTATGTATTTAACGATTTATTTATATATTTCAACATTTATTTAATTATTTAATTATAATATGGATGAATAAATAAATAAATATTTATTTATTTATGTATTTAACGATTTAATTATACATTTCAACATTTATTTAATGAAATTAAATTAAAACTTGTGTTGTTAATATGTTGTCATAATTCTTGTACTTTTTGTAAAGAAACTCTGACTCATTTAATTTTGTTTGTAATAATGTCAAATATTTTTGAGCAGAATCTTTCATGCTATATTTTGTTAATATTTATTTATTTAATTGCTTCCTTTATATTATATTATATTATATTATATTATATTATATTATATTATTAAATTAAATTACAAACTTCATTTGTTTTGTAGGCTACTAGTATTTATGTGTTACTTGAGAAATCTTTAAAAAGCTGCACGTGCATTTTAATTGACAAATTTTACTTTCAAATGTAATATATATGATATGACCTTTAATATGATTTTTATAAACATATTCTTTAATATAAATATATAGCCTAGTTACTTGTGTATTTTGCTTGTGCATTAATTGATATTTGGCAATTTTGGGGGAGGGGAAAATCAGTAAAAAAAAAAAAACTGCGTCATTTGTAAATAAATAAATAAATAAATACTGAGTGGTCATTTTTGACATTACCACTGTAGATCATAGCGATGCTGTTTATGAGCATAAAAAGTCACGAGCGCAGATTGTCATTGCGGCCGCAGGGCGGTGCTCTCCGCCTACATCCCGCTCAAACCTGCCCACAGATACAGTATTCTGAGATGCTGGTTGTACATCTGATCGTACGGGTGCATATTCGAGAAATTAGATGTAAATGATCATCTCCGCTCTAGTCTTTGTGCTCTGGAGTTTTTAGGCCTCCTGTCATCCATCACCTCGCTGCTGCACTGATGCTTTACGGCGCCTGGAATAAAGACACTGCATCATTTCCCATCCGCGAGCGCACAATGAATGAATGAACGAGGCAAGTGATGCTGTGCTTTGCCAGCTAGGGGGTAACGCTAACAGCTCTTGTTCTGTATTTGTCCACTTACAATAACGAACTTGGCGTGGCGTTAAGATGTTCCCGTCGTGTTATTCCAAGCCCAAAAATGGGTCTCAGTTCAAGATGTCTTACACTAAAGTGATTTTTGGGGTGTTGGTGGTGTATGTCCTCCATACGTGCTGGGCCATATACGGCTTCATTCACACCAAACCCTGTGACAGCGCTAAAGGGGACAGCTGCGTTACATCTTACCTCACTGTCAAGCCTCGACTTCAGGTGAGAAGAGCTCATTTTGTTTAACTGACTTTGTCAAATATATTGTCAGTAGCGCATTGCTTCATAACGTTACAGTTATTGCATGTCTCCACAGCTCAGTGTTTATTCCGCTCTGGACCCCGGTGATGAAACTGGATACAACCTACTGTTCAAAGTGGACAAATTTGACATTAACACCAAGTTTGAAAGGCAAGCTGACCTTTTGTGTGGTTCTTTGTGAAAAAGAAGTACACTACAGCACGATTTTATTAGAAAAAAATATAGGCTGTACTTTAAAAGAAAGTGGGCTAGTTAAGTGCGATGTGAATGCAATGTTTTTAATGAATGTAATTAGCTTAACTTTAAAGTGCTTTTTGACTGACTTAAATTTTGGAATTAAGAACATCTTTTTACATACATTTCATAATTATTTTGTATGTCTCATTAAAGTATGTTCTAATAATTTTTATGTTAACATAAACTACACTTTAATGCCATTTCTGTTGAAACTTGCATGACATGGATTTAAATTTATAGTAGGCCTATTTGCACACTTACACATTTGTAATGAAGTTGCCATTTAGTACATTTAAAATATATTGCATAGGCTATATTTGCATGTGCTTTAGTATTGTAGTCAACACATCAATAAGTGTACTTCTATAAATTACAACAAATGATTATTAAAACAATGATTTAAAATGTGCTTTAAAATAAAACGTATGACATTATTATAAAGTGTACTTAAGTGTGTTGAGAAACATAGCCATACTATCTTTAAGTGCACTTAAGCAAACTTTTACTTCACAATTCTATATTATCTGCAGGTACAGTTTTTTTTTTAATAGGCCTATACATTTAGTGCACATTCAGTACAAAAAAAAAAAAAAAAATCACACTTTTCACACGATTAGATATGTTGCATGAGCAAGTTTATAGCATATAGCATTAAAAAAAGTAGTAGTTATACTATTTTTAAACTGCTGTTGTAGTTGTTCTGCTGTTGGTGAGAACATTCCTACATTGTATAATAATTTAATGACATTCAGAATTTTTAAAGTGTTGCTTAAGGGACGACTTGTGTATCAAAGTAACATAAAATATTTACCAAGTGATACCATTACTATTGTCACCACAGGTTATTTTTAGGGCTATATGACAATCTCATTTACCATTTACATTTCACAGAAAGTGCACTATAGCTCAGAAACATATGGTGAAAACAGACAAGATGGAAAAACATCCTTTAATGTGGTTTTGACCAATTTTATTGTATGCGAATACTGAAAGTGCAGTTTTGTTTTGTTTTGTTTTTCCTCAGATAGCATGTTTAATTCATCTAGTATACTGTGTTGTGATTAAAGGAAGGTGAGTGTCACAGTTCCTGAGATGACCCATAGCAATGGGACGGTCCATGCTGTAGTGTTTGTGCACAAGAGTGGAGTTTTGCCTTGGAAAGACAGTAGACATGTGCGGCTTGTGGCCCGTCTTACCTCTCAAATGGTCCCTCTTCAGTCTGGCAACCGTGAGGTATTGTGGCCGTTTATTAATGCCAGCACTCCTTCAGCAATCACTATTGGATTCAGACAAGTTTAAAACACTTCAAATCTTCAGGAAAAAAATCAGTTTAGGTCAGCTTATTGGCACTCTATTGCCCAAGTGAAAAAGAAGTACACTTTAGCATACTTTAAAAAGAAAACTTATTACGGAAATAATGTACTTAAGTAAATGTATTTAAAGAATATACTTAAATGCAAATTGAAAGTATTGTTTTCAGACACTTAACTATGTTATGTGTGATTACATGACAAAATACTATAGTTTAAATATATAGTAAATGCAATTAGTTGAACATTAGTTGTTGTTGTTTTTTGACCCTTAAGTAGAACATAAGTATGTCTTTATATGTATTTCACAATTAAATCTGTTGTCTTTAAAACTAAAATATACTTAAATGTAATTTCAATTGAAACTTGTGTCATGCATTTAAATATATTTGTAATTACAAATTCTTAATGATGAAGTTGTATTTTGTTTTTACATTTTAAATACATTTTTCTGTAAATGTAATATAGAATAACACACTACAGTAAAAAAATTAAAAACAAGTTATTTGCTTTAGTATATTAGTCAACACACCAAAAAAGTAGTTTTTTGATATAATGATTTAAAATTTACTTTAAAAATTACACTTTTTAAAAGTAAGCTTAGGAAACATAGTCATGAAAGTGTACTCTTTTTAACTACACTCAAGTGGCTTTTTATTTAATTAATTAATATAAAATTAATAAAAATCTGCAAATAAATTTTTTAATATACTTTTATGATGTGAAGTAAAAACTTTCAGTACATCAAGTGCACTTCTTTTTTCATGAGATGTGTTGATACCATGCTATTTTTGCATGAAACAAAAGCGCTATTTTTAATTAACCCTGCATAAAAGCTTATACTGCACACTACAGTAATAATACTTTATCATTAGTTCATGAAAACATTTACTACATGAATATTTTCTCTATTTCAAGTCATCTCATGCAAATGCATTATGATAGATGTGAATAACTTCCCGTAAATGTGGATCTTTCACTGTGTAAAGGCACCAGAAGAGCAGCAGATTGTTTCTTACTGGAGATCAAGACTTAACTTGAATGTAATGAATGAGGATTTCACCTTCAACAGTGCTGCGGTGCCCAGCGACCTTCGCCGCTATATGAAAATGTGAGTTATTATCTGAAACCTATATAACATGTATCTGTGTGTAATATCTTATCTAGACATCCAACACTTTTTGTGTTACTTTGATTTTATTTTCTCAGAGTTGAAGATGGAAAAAAGGAAAAAAAGAAATTTTATCTGCCACTGCTACTGGTTGATGAACTAAGAAGCAGATTAAATGACTTGATAGTATGTAAAAACTGTTAAAATGTATAAAATTACAGTTTTAAGATTTTATAAAAATTATATATATATATATATATATATATATATATATATATATATATATATATATAATGAGTTTGATTTATGAATGCACTTTTGCATGTTAAATTACACAGGAGATGAACAGCACCACAAAAGCAATCCCTCTGACAATATCATATGACACCATTACCTTACGCAAGTTCAGAATATGGATCCACATACAAGCTGTCATATACTCACTCAAACATTTTGGTGAGTGACATACAGTCATAAATGATAAATCATACACTGAGATAACTCAATAACTAGATTCTCAAGTTTCTCAGGTTTAATATTTAATTCCGTATTAATCATAAGGATGTTTATCTACTTTATCTTGCAGGATTTTCGGAGCAGAATCTTGATGAAATTAAAGCCATGTTTGTTGAGAGTGGGCTGCATGTCTTGGCTTTGTCCGTTCTAGTACCTGCATTCCATGTAAAAATGGCTTATTTTGCTTTTTTGTTTATTATGTGTATATTTGAACAATATAGAATTATCTTACCATCTGTGCAATATACTGTTTTGCAGCTATCATTTGAAATCTTTGCTTTCAAGAACGACATAAGGTTCTGGCAAGAAAAGAAGAGTTTAGCTGGCATTTCTAGAAGATCTGGTACTGATTCTTCATACCTAGACCTGGTGTATGTTGGTGCCAAAATAATGTCACAGCTGGCAAAAATGTGGCTGAAAAATTGTGGTTCTCTGTCTCTGCAGTTGTGTGGAGATGTTTCAGCACCATCGTAATATTCCTCCATCTACTAGAAGAACAATCCAGCTGGCTGATTCTACTTCCCACTGGGATCTCAGCTCTAATTGAGGTATAAAAATAGATTAAATGTGCTCATTTTGGACTACTGGACTCATTTATTTCTGTTAAAACCAAATTAACTGAATATGAATCTTCCTCTACTATTATTGAATTTGTAGTTATGGAAAGTGAAAAAGGTCTTAGCGCTTTCACCCAAATTTCTTGTAAGTGTTTATTACTTTTACTCAGTATATGCTACATATGCTACACGTCTTACTCATTCTAAGTTGTTTTCTTGAAGGATGAAAGAATGGATGATTTTGAGCGAGCAACGGAAGACTATGATTCTAAGGTATGAGCAAATTCTTTTTTAAACCATTTTATTTTGCTCATTGAACCATTTTGCTCTATATAACCCCTCTTTCTTCCAGTTCCTGTGTTCATCTCATTCTGTGGCACTATTGATTTGCCTGGAAATATGTATTTTCAATCGGATCAAACTGTTCAAGTAGTTTTACATGTACATTCTCTTTCATTGCTCAGGCCATGAAGTTCTTGTCATATCTGATGTATCCATTGTGTATCAGTGGGGCCATATACTCATACTTATATCTCCAAAATAAAAGGTAACATTTTTCATTAATTAACTATAATCACATTACACATTAATTTTTTTATTATGATTTAAAATACAGTGGGTTTAGAAAGTTTGTGAACCCTTGAGAGTCTTCTGTAAATTTGACCTACATTGAGGCTGGATCTACACTGTAAAAAAAGAAAAACAAAGTTGAGCCAACTTAAAATTTTAAGGCAACCAGCTGCAGCAGATTTTTGTGTTTTCTCAACTTGTTTGTTTTATGTTTATACAACAAAAAGTTGAGACATTTTTGTAGGAGATTTTTGAATTAAGTTGAGAAAACTCAAAAATCTGCTGAAGCTTGTTGCCTTAAAATTTTAAGTTGGCTCACCTTTTCTTTTTTTTTTTTTTTGACAGTGTACCTGTAACTACATAAATACAAATCTTGCTAAACTAATAATGTCTTAGGTTACGTATGTAACCCCAGTTACTCGAGGGAACGAGACGCTGCGTCCAAGAATTCTAAAGGAACGAGATTCCCACGCCGCCAGACTGACAAATCCCTGCCTAGTGTGGATGGAGCACAGCTAGGGCGAGAGAAAAGGCCACAAGTGGCTAAAGTGGGCGGGGCTTGCGTCCCTGCGTTCTGAGAAGTGAGTCTTGATCCCCAAAAGGGGAGAGCAGAAGACTCGAGGCTATGGAATAGCATCCTGATCCACCACATGGCATAAGCCCCCTGGCCGGAGGCCTCAGCCTCTGGAGGAAACTTGAGTTAACTTCTAACTTCCCCTAGTTAAATGAAATACATCATTTAATTCCTCAAAATTAAATGCAGAAAAACAACCAGACGAGTAACCACGGTCTGATATGAAAAGGATTCATAATATGAACGAGAATAACGTAATGCCCTTGAGCAGCAATAACAGCAACCATACAGTATGTTTCCAAGTAACTGTGAATCAGTCCTGTATGTCAGCTTGGAAGAATTGTGGCCTGTTCCTACTAACAACACTCATTTTAATCAGTAAGTTCCATTTTGGATTCATTTGTTTATATAGGTCATATTTATACAGAAAATTCACAAAAAGGGTTCACGAATGTTTTAATGTAATGCCACTGTAGTTTTTATGTAAATATATGTATTTATGTTTCATTATGTTGTCTATTCTAAATAGTTGGTACTCTTGGATAACCAATGGCCTTATTAGTGGTAAGAGCTTTAATAATAATAAAAAAAGTATTAAAGAAAAGTATTAAAAGTATATAAGAGTTGTTAATGCACACTGTATTACTTTCTGTACAAAAGAAGTGAAAATAATAGTTCATTTTCTTTTTAAACATCAAGGTGTTTATGCGTTTGGATTTCTGTCAATGGTTCCTCAGTTGTTCATCAATTATAAGGTTTGTTTATAGACCAGTCGTAAAATACAGTTCAACTACAGTTGTCTTTTTTTCTGTACCGTTTACTCTGAATGTTCCTTAATTGTCTTTTGCTTTTCTCCACAGTTAAAATCAGTGACTCATCTGCAGGTGTCCATCTTTATGTATAAGGTACGCTGCAGTTTAATGAGAAATCAATTTTAATTTTATGAAAACATACTGAAACTTTCAGGAACTTTTCCCTAGTCCTATTAAAACTATGTGGCCTTTCAATAGAATTTTTGCATTCCACTGTGCTGCTTTTCTATTATTTTCCTTTGTTAACTTGAGCTTGCGACAGACGTCTTTGACCAGTATTCCCGCGTATTGCATCTTTAGCATTTTTGGGGTTTTTTCCATTCCATTCCCCTGCCACTCACAAATACACAAAACTGCATTCTGTGTGAAAGGCCTCAAAACTACTGAAACTTCTAGATTAATACATTAACACATGAGCACCCTGTCACAAACAGAGATGGAAACCACAGGTGAGTAAATGGCAAGAAGGTTTATTGACAGAAAGGAGACTGGATCTTGGTGTGAGTGTCTTGGGTGAGTATCTTAGTGATAGAGAATGTCCAAATACGATGGAATACCTGTAATAACATGGGATCAAGGATATCATCCCGGGCCACCCAGGATTGCTCCTCCGGTCCGTAGCCCTCCCAGTCCACGAGGTATTCCAGCCGGCCTCCCCGTCGCCGTGAATCCATGATGTCGTGTACCTGGTATATCGAGGGTTGTTCCAGGATTTCTGGAGGAGGCTCGTCTGGCTCGTGTTGATCTGGAGTGAGAGAGGAACAGGGTTTAAGTAGGGAAACGTGGAATGTGGGGTGAATTCGATACCTGGGGGGTAGTTGGAGCTGGAACGTGACTTCATTGATCTGCCTCTGGATCTTGAACGGACCAATGTAGTGGGGACTCAGCTTATTACAGGTCAGGCGGAGTTGCAGATCTCAGGTGGATAACCACACCTGGTCTCCAGGGTGGTATCTGGGGTTTGGAGCACGCCGGGCATCCGCGAAGGCCTTGTGTCTCCGCACTGCCCACTGCAGGTGGACGTGCGCTGAGTCCCACACTCTCTCGCTCACTCGGAACCAGTGGTCTACAGCTGGAACCTCCAATGGCTCTCCCGTCCACGGGAAGAGCGGTGGTTGGTAGCCGAGTATGCACAGAGTATGCCTGTGGTGTTCTGACAGAGGGAATTTTGTGCATACTCGGCCCAAGGGAGGAAACGGCTCCAGCTGTACTGATCTTCCTGACAGTATGTCCTTAGGTACCGTCCGAGTTCTTGGATCTTCTGCTCAGTCTGGCCATTCGTCTGTGGGTGATACCTGGAAGACAAGCTTACTGTGACTCCAAGCAGGCGGAAGGCTTTCCATACGTGGGAAATGAATTGTGGACCACGATCAGACACAATGTCCTCTGGTACATGGTTTCTGAATATGTTGTGAAATAATTGTTCTGCTGTTTCTAGGGCCGTTGGCAATCCACGGAGAGAAATCAGTTTGCATGCCTTTGAAAAGCGGTCCACTGCTACCAGGATGCAGGTATTTCCTGCGGATTCTGGGAGGTCGGTCACAAAGTCAGTTCCAATGTGTGACCAGGGTCTACGAGGAATGGGGAGAGGCACGAGCTTGCCCACAGGTAGGTGACGAGGAGTTGAGGACATGGCACAGACTGAGCAACTACAGAAGTACCTGGTGACATCACGGGACATACTGGGCCACCAGTACCGAGCTTGGAGGAGCGAGAGGGTCCGTTGGCTGCCTGGATGTCCAGAGCCCGGTACAGAGTGAACTGAGCCCAGAAGGGATTGCCGTTGGGAAGATGGGACGCAAGTCCTTCCTTCTGGGCCTCCCAGCGAAGCAGGTTCAGTGAGGGTGGCGGCTCTGATGTCTTTGTCCAGGTTCCAAATGATGGGATTGACTATGAGGGCTGGAGGGAGAATTGGTTCCGGATCTGTGGGGGAGTCAGGCGAGTGGAGACAGGGATAGGGCGTCCGTCTTGCAGTTACGATTCCCAGGGCGGTAGGTGATGGTGAAATTAAACCTGGTGATGAACAGGGCCCAGCGGGCCTGTCTGGGGTTAAGCCTTTTCGCTTCTCGGAGGTATTGGAGGTTCTTGTGATTGGTGATAACTGAAGGGATGGTTGGCTCCCTCCAGCCAGTGCCGCCACTCCTCTAGGGCTAGTTTGATGGCTAATAGTTCCAGTTACCGATGTCGTAATTTTGCTCCGCTGGGGTCAGTTTCTTGGAATAATAAGTGCAAGGCTGGAGGCATGGAGGCTCACCATACTGTTGGGACAGCACGGCCCCGACCCCAGTGGTGGAGGCATCTACTTCTACCACGAATGGCACATGGGGGTCAGGATGACGAAGGATGGGGGCCGTGCTGAAGGCGGTTTTGAGGCATTTGAAGGCTTTGTGGGCTCTGGAATCAAAGGACAGGGACTTGGGCTTTCCTCGGAGCAGGGTGGTAAGCGGGGCTGTGAGCAGACTGAAGTTCTTGATGAACCGGCGATAGAAATTGGCAAATCCAAGGAATCTCTGAAGTTCCTTAACAGACTGAGGGGTCGGCCATTCGGTGATTGCCGTTACCTTCCCCTGGTCCATCTGGATACCTTCCTCTCCGATGATGTAACCGAGGAACTGCACCGTGGGACGATGGAATTCACACTTCTCTAGCTTAAGGTATAGATGGAATTGCCTGAGTCTCTTGAGGACCTGCGCAACGTGATGGCGATGGTCGGCCAGGTTCCGGAAGTAGATCAGGATGTCATTGATATAGACTATAACAAAGCGGTTGAGGAACTCCCGGAACACCTCATTCATAAATTCTTGGAAGACTGAAGGGGCGTTAGCAAGGCCATATGGCATCACGAGGTATTCATAGTGACCGGAGGGAGTAATGAATGCCGTCTTCCACTCGTCGCCCTCCCGGATTCGAACAAGGTTGTATGCGCTGCGCAGGTCCAGCTTAGAGAAGATGTGGGCCCCACGGAGTTCCTCGAGAACGGCCGGGACCAGGGGAAGTGGATAGGGGAGCTTGACTGTCTGGGAATTCAGAGCTCGATAATCAATACAAGGCCTCAAGCCCCCGTCCTTCTTACCCACGAAGAAGAAGCTTGACGCCGCTGGAGAACTGGATGGCCGGATATACCCCTTATTAAGAGCCTCCTTGATGTACTCCTCCATAGCCTTGCGCTCCAGGATGGACAGCGGATATACTCTACCCTTGGGGAGTTTAAATCCAGGCAGCAGATCTATGGCACAGTCCCATGGTCGATGAGGTGGTAACTGCGTGGCTGCCTGTTTGCTGAAGACATCCTGTAATGCCCTATAATCAGATGGGATCGTGGGAGTCTTGTCAGACTCGGGACTCTCAATCAGCGTGGAGGCGACCTGAGGATCGGGTAACTTGAGAGGAGGTCGTGGAATTTCTTTGAGACAGTGTTGCTGACACCATTCGCTCCAGCGAATTACCTCACTTGATTCCCATCTGATTTCTGGTGAGTGGAGTATAAGCCAGGGGCGTCCCAGGATGATATCCACCGTGGATCCCTCCAGTACCAGAAATTTGATCTCCTCCTCATGCAGATTTCCGATCTTGAGTTTCATCGGAGGAGCCCCGAACCTCACATGCCCACGTCCTAGCGGCTTTCCATTGATGGTCTCGACTCGGAGCTCCCGGGCACGCCGTTGAAGGGATAGGCACAGGCGACTTGCGAGGTCTTGGGAGAGGAAGTTGCCCGAGGAGCCCGAGTCGACCAGGGCAGAGGCTGAAACGGATTGGACTGGAGTGAATAGTTGCACCGTGATCACAGAAAGCTTGGAGATTAAAGGATCTATTTGAAGTGTACTCACCACTGGATGTGGGGGTCTGATGGGGCATGATCGGATGAAGTGATCTGCAGAAGCACAGTAGAGGCACAGGCCTGATGTCAATCGGCGGACACGCTCTCGGCTGGTGAGACGAGCTGTGTCTACTTGCATGTGTTCTGGTACTGGAGGACTGGTGGCGGGTGAGACCGGCTGGTGAGCGGCTTCGGGAGTGTGGCAGGCTGATAGGCGTTGGGAGATTCGGTTAGCTCTTTGCATAAAACCTTCCAATCCCAGAGAATCATCATATATCGGCATCTGCGTATGGATAGTAGTTTCCAATCCCTGTCGAAATGCGCTGATGAGCGCAGCCTCGTTCCATCCACTAGAAGCCGCCAGAGTGCGGAACTGCAGTGTGTACTCGTGAGTAGAGGAAGTACCCTGACGCAGGCGCAGAAGCTGGTCCGACACCGAGAGCACTCCGGTAGAAGATCCAAACACCTCGAGTAAATGCTTCATAGGAATTTATTATGGCAGTATTGGCATCCCATATGGCTCTAGCCCATATCAATGCTCGACCGGAGAGAAGGTAGATTAGAAAGGCTACCTTGGAGCGCTCTGTGGGAAATTTTTGTGGTTGCATCTCAGGTATAACTCCATCTGTAGAAGAAAGCCGCCACACTCAGCCAAATCACCCGCATAGGCAGCCGGCAGCGCCATGGGACTGGCAGAGGCAGATTGGAGAGGTGGTGTTGGCAGAAGCGAAGCCCGAAGAGTGTTGACCAGCTCCTCCAGGATCTCTGAGGGTGATGAAGGCCGGGGATCCATGGGAGTGACGGTATTGGTCCGGTCTTCTGTCACAAACAGAGACGGAAACCACAGGTGAGTAAATGGCAAGAAGGTTTATTGACAGAAGGGGAGACTGGATCTTGGTGTGAGTGTCTTGGGTGAGTATCTTGTTGATAGAGAATGTCCAAAGGCCTTAGCGGAGAGTTGACAGAATCCTCTGTTTACAGGGTTTACAGGGAAGTTTACAGGGTTTACAGGGAAGATCGGGAACCAGGAGACTTGGGAATTCGTCACAGAGAATCGTGGAAGGAACTGGGGTGAAAGTCTGCAAGACAACAGGTAAGTAAATACACAGGTAAGTAATCATAGAGTCAGGTAACTGTTCAGGTGGTGAACCGTAGACCGAACGATGAGTGTCATAGAGAGTATGTATTTATGGGAGTGCTGATGAGGGTTAGCAGGTGCGGGTGATTAGAACTCAGGTGATTGTGATCTGGTGATTGCTGTTGACGGCGCTGACTGTGACTCTCTGACACGCCCACATTCACAATGTTCAGCAACACCTATTTATTGTTCAGAACCTGCCCGCACAGTCACAGTAAGATAATGAAGAGGAAGTTATTATTAAGATTATTAATAATAAGAACTGAACTTTTTAAATGCGTGAATGGTCATCAGACTGGTTCTCAGCTGTGTGTAGCACCTACACCTCTGCATATCCTTCAGAAGAATCCTAACGTTAGGGCTGATGCTCATTTTTAGCTAACTGATCATTTAGTTCATTGTCCATAAACTAAAACGACTTTATACCCTTTCCAAAATAGATGTACAAAAAGTTTTATCAGAGTAGAGTCACAGTGCTGGATTGCCTTTTCTTCTCAGGGCTTGAACACGTTCATCAGCGATGTATTCAGTGGAATAATAACCACTCCTGGACCCCATCAGTTGGCGTGCTTCAGAGATGATGTGGTCTTCCTCATCTACCTCTATCAGCGCAGGTGGGGAAAACATACAATTGGTGCATGTGGAGTGGACAAGTCATTTTACCCATTTGTCCTCATAAACCATATATACGGTGGCCAAGAGAGCTCAACGTGCTGCAACTTAAGAAAACACATGCAAACATGCAAAGCACCAGTAAATTATGAAAACATCAGTTTGACAACACACGTATTGCAAATACTCACAGCACAATCAAATACAGAAACGTGCTGCAAATACGCGTTTTTGTATTTGGTTG
Organism: Onychostoma macrolepis; assembly: GCF_012432095.1. NCBI lineage: Eukaryota > Metazoa > Chordata > Actinopteri > Cypriniformes > Cyprinidae > Onychostoma > Onychostoma macrolepis. The sequence continues at coordinate 24,179,955 of NC_081170.1, read as the reverse complement.
TGTTGTGAGTATTTGCAGTGCATTTCTGTATTTGATTGTTGTGTTGCAAGTATTTGCAGTGCGTTTCTGTATTTGGTTGTGTTGTGAGTATTTGCAGCAGGTTTCAGTATTTGCAGCGCATTTCTGTACAGTATTTGCAGCACGTTTCTGTATTTGGATATGTTGTGAGTATTTTTGCAGCACATTTATGTTTTTGGTTGTGTTGTGAGTATTTGCAGCACGCTTCTGTATTTGCAGCACATTTTCGTATTTGGATGTGTTGTGAGTATTTGCAGTGTATTTCTGTAATTTATTGTGTTGTGAGTATTTGCAGGGCGTTTCTGTATTTTGTTGTGTTGCGAGTATTTGCTGTGCATTTTTGTAATTTATTGTGTTGTGATTAGGCCTATTTGCAGCATGTTTCTGTATTTGGTTGTGTTGCGAGTATTTGCAGCACATCTCTGTATTTGCAGCATGTTTTCATATTTGGTTATGCTGTGAGTATTTGCAGCACGTTTCTGTATTTGGTTGTGTTGTGAGTTTTTTCAGCGCGTTTCTGTATTTGGTTGTGTTGCAAGTATTTGCAGCACATTTCTGTATTTGCAGCATGTTTTCATATTTGGTTATTTTGTGAGTATTTGCCGCGCGTTCTTGTTTTTGCAGTGTGTTTTTGTATTTGGTTGTGTTTCGGGTATTTGTAGCACATTTCTGTATTTGCAGCATGTTTTCATATTTGGTTATGTTGTGAGTATTTGCAGCACGTTTCTGTATTTGGTTGTGTTGTGAGTTTTTTCAGCATGTTTATGTTTTTGCATTTGGTTGTGTTGCTAGTATGTTGCAGCACATTTCTGTATTTGCAGCATGTTTTCATATTTGGATGTGTTGCAAGTATTATTTGTGATGAGTATTTGCTGCGCGTTCTTGTTTTTGCCGCATGTTTTTGTGCTTGGTTGTGTTGCGAGAATTTGCAGCATGTTTTCGTTTTGGTTATGTTTTGAGTATTTGCAGCACGTTTCTGTATTTAGTTGTGAGTTTTTTCAGCACGTTCATGTTTTTGCAGCGCATTTTTGTATTTGGTTGTGTTGTGAATATTTGCAGCACATTTCTGTATTTGCAGCACGTTTTTGTATTTGGTTGTGGTGCGAGTATTTGCAGCACGTTTCTGTATTTGATTGTGTTGTGAGTATTTCCAGCATATGTGTTGTCAAACGGATTAAGATGTCTTCTTAATTTGCTAGTGTTTTTTTATTTTTATTTGCATGTGTTTTTTCATTTGCAGTGCGTTGAGCTCTCTTGGCCACCGTAACATGCACACATATATTACATAAATGTACAAAATTTATACACAAACAAACTTGACTGTACTTCAAATTACCAGTAGCTTTTAGCTTTATAAACTACAGTTACAAAGTAGTTTCCCATTCCTTGTTGAGAGTACAATAATTAGTCAGTGGAATGGCTCAAACGTTGTTCATTTCTGTCTTCAGGATTTACCCAGTGAGCAAGTCCAGGTCACGTGATTACGGGGTGTCACACAGGAAGAAACCCAAAGGAAAGCTACATGAAGACTAACCCTCCACGGCGTTCTCTGACAGCTTGCACTCTCCATGCATGCAATACAGGAGAAACGCTATGGAAATTGAAAAAGGGCATTACAGTCGCTGAAAGTTCTCTTTGTGTATCCTTGTAATGAGCCTGCCTCCTGCTGTCTGCTGCGAAATCCGACAGAGTTACACTTACAGTACACTCACTTCTACTCGAACAAGCCAGACCTGAAGAGATTAGCAGCGCACACCTGCTTTACACTAAATCCGTGTGTAATATTCACTCAGGCCGATCCAACCAACAATTAGAAAGTGATGTAAGCTCTGAAGGAAACTACAGCAACACCCACCTGTGCTTTTATAACCTTGGAAAGAATGACGGCAATGGCAAAACCTATGATTACTGCATCTACACTACTGTTTTCAAACATTCAGAGTAACGCCCACTAGTTGTTTTGAATGTAAAAGAACTTTCGACAGATTTGGAAACACATTTTGAGTTAACTGCTTTGCATCATGATTTTGCATTTGAACCGCAATGCAGATATTTTTGACATGTAGGCCTCTGCTGCGGATACAACAGGAAATGAATTTGAGAAATTACCAACTTTAATTTGCTGAAATAGCAAGCTTCAGTACAGTATTTATAAGAGTATTATTTTGTCATGTGCATTATTGGGTCTTGTTTATTATGAAAGTATAATTTTTCATGAAAGAAATGTCAAATACATGTCTGTTTGACTATATCTAGGTTTCATTTGACTTCTAAAACATGTTTTAATTAAAGTTGGACAATATAATTCTATTCTTCTGGCTTTTTTGCCTTGTTGCCATTAAACAAAACCAGTTTCGCCCATTAGTGGAAGCAGTCGGACCTGTCAGCCGGGACTCAGGAGGGATGACGACATCAGATAAAACAAACCATTATACAGGCTCAAGTTAGAGTGTAAACAATTGTACCTAGTTATACAAGCCATAATTATGAATTAGAATTTTTTTTTTTTTTATGAATAAAGTGACTGAATTTTTTAATCAGGTCAGTCAAGATTAGTCTGAATTTTCTTACAGTATGTCTCAGTTGTAAAACGCACAAGAAGGATGTGGCACCATCCGCGACATAGCTACATACAAACTCCTCTGTTTGTAAAATTCACATCTAAGCGTCGTCATGTTAGAATGTGATAGGCACGTTGTGACACCAGTCCAAAAGTATGAGGGAATGCCAGCTGTGCTGGTGTGTGCCTTCTTTCACTTGTCTTTTCAAGGGAGACGTGAAAGAATGTCTGCTGGGTGGATCTTTGAGAAGACAGTGAGTTTCAGTCTGTGAACACCCAGTGAACTCTCCCACACATGCAGTCAGTCAGCGCTTCAGCAGCATGGCGACTCTTTCTAGTCTGCTCTTTTTACTTCTAACTGTACACTCAGGTATGGCTTCTGATTCACTCGCTTGAATTGCTTTCATATATTTTGGATTGCTAACATGCTTCCATGTTGATTGTAATCTAGTTTGAAACAGCAGTTCTCTAATATGTTTCTCAGTTTTGGGTGATAGAAAATTCAGGTGCTGTTTTTAAACAGTGTTGAGATTAGTTTGAGATATTCACACGTATTTACATTACTTAAATTTAAACTGTAAATGTATATATTAGTGCTGTCAAACGATTAATCGTTTTTGTTTACATAGTATATGCATGTGTGCTGTGTATATTTATTATGTAGGCTATATATAAATACACACACATACATGTGCATGTATATATTTCAGAAAAATATGTTATGTTTATATATGAAATATATTTATTTATAATATAAATTATATGAATATAGACATGTAAATACATGTAAATATTTTCAAAATATGTACTTTATGTGTGTATTTATATATACATAACTTTTATTTTGTATGTGATTAATCGCGATTAATCGTTTGACAGCACTAGTGTGTGTGTGTGTGTGTGTGTATATATATATATATATATATATATATATATATATATGAGTTTCTATATACACTATATATACACCATTCAAAAGTTTGAGAATTATTTAATGTTATGAGTATCTTATATGCTTCACAAGGCTGTATGAAAATAGCAAAACGTACAGAAAAAAACAGTAATATTGTAAAATGTAATTACAGTTGTAAATAACGATTTTCTATTTTAATATTTTTGAAAGTTTATTTATTCTTGTGATGAAAAAGCTGAATTTTCAGCAGCAATTACTCTAGACTTCAGTGTCAAATGATCCTTCGGAAATCATTCTAATATGATGATTTGGTGCTCAAGAAACATTTTTCATTATCACAGTTGTGCTGCTTAATATTTTTGTGGAAACTGTGATATATATATTTTTTCGGGAATTCTTTGATAAATAGAAAGTTCTAAACAACAGCATTTATTTGAAATAGACATATTTTATAGCATGATAAATGTGTTTACTTGCACTTTTGATCAATTTAACGCATCACTGCTAAACAAAATCTATATATTAAAAAAAAAAACTAACCCCAAACTTTTGAACAGTGCTATATTTATTTGGGTTATGTGCTACTTTGTAAGCGTGGATTATAACCCTTTCCATGTCTTTCTTAGTAAGTGAATATTTAACCAACTGTGTGTGTTGAGTAAACAACATTAAGTATGGTGAAATTTTAGAATACAGTGTTCTCTATTGTGAATTTTGATTATTTTGAAATACCTGTTTATTCGATTGCACTATAAATATTATTACATTCAATATAAATGACATCATTCATTCTTAAATAACCAGATTACTTTTTCTTTTTTTTTCAGTAAATGCGCTAAAGTGTTACGTGTGTGGCTCCGCAACATCAAATGAAGAATGTAACAAAAACCTTCAGGACTGTCAGGCTCCTCTGGACACCTGCATGACCACTGTAGGCACGCTAGGTGAGCAAATGCCTTTGACGTTAAAGCAGCTCAACACTGATATGGGGAAAACTATGGATACATTGCGGAAGTGATTAAATAATGAGTTAAAATGGGACAGGACAGGACCACAACAATAGCCACTTGTTCTAATTCTGAATATCAGAAATCAGCTGATCGTCCTACAAAGAGTCTTTCTTTAGAGCATTAGTTACTGATCAGAATTATTAAAGACAGAACATGGCTCTAGTGCATATAATACACACAAATCATGTTTTGTAGTCTTTTTTTTTTTTGTGTGTGTATGTGTATATATATATAAAGGACTCGTTTAAGTAAAATTTTAGACTAGTTTAGAGGGGAAATATCTCTGCATTGTAAAATGATCTATTAAATGTTATTTTGAGCATTTAAAAAAAAAAGTGATTCAATCTTGGCTTTGTGTCTATACGTTTTACATGCAATATATAACAAATCTGTATCTGCATTGAAAAATAGTAGAATTGATCATTTCTGCATGTATTATTATTACATCAAAATGTAGCATCCAACAGGTATAATTAAAATGAATATTTTTAATAAAAATCAGATATCTGCTGACTTTACTATAATAGCCTACTCAACATCTTCAGAAACCAACAATATATACAGACAAACAGATCATATCAGAACATGGCATTGATGTTTTATCATAAGCACGAATCATATTGGCAATCATCGGCTTATTAGTAATTCTTCTGCTGCCAAAATATATCACTACATATTTTACTACTATGTTACTATTACTTTTTTGTAGTAATGAAGATTGTCACAAAAGGCTGACAACTGAGCTTAACTTTCACTGAACCCAGAATATGCCTTTAAAATTTTAAAAGAATAGTTCACCCAAAAATTTAAATTCTGTCATCATTTATTCACCCCCAATTTGTTCCAAACCTGTATGTGTTTCTTTCTTCAGCTGAACACAAAAGAAGATATTCTGAAGAATGTAGCTAACCATATCATTTTCATACTAAGGACGTCAATGGTTATCCACTTGCTTCAAAATATCTTTTGAGTTAAACAGAACAAAGAAACTCATATAGGTTTGGGACACATTTTTGGGTGAACTATCCCGGTATTCTGGATATTCTGAAGCCATTTTCTAGGTTCAATAAAAGTTAAGCTCAGTGGTCAACAATGACTGAATTTTCATTTCTATATTACAACCACTGATGTATAATATATAGAGATAAGTCAGTTATTGACTTTATTCCTGGAGTCCTAGTCATAACAGATCATGCTCTGCCAAAAAAAAAGATCAGTTATTGGAGTCACGCACTGGTTGGTTGAACAGGTTTCACGTCACGAGTGCAATTTAGTGGATTTTATCAGGACCGGAATGATTGGTTTTATAAGTCTAGTTCTACCACTGTAGTTTACACTTTTTAACACACAAATTCAGAGCAATTAGGATTATTAGATTATTAGTGTGTGTGAGAGAGAGAGAGAGAGAGAGAGATAATCTAAAGAAAAGTTAGCATTTTATTTTTAATTTTTTTTTATTATCATATGTGACCCTGGACCACAAAACCAGTCTTAAGTCGCTGGGGTATATTTGTAGCAATAGCCAAAAATACATTGTATGGGTCAAAATTATCGATATTTTTTTAATGCCAAAAATCATTAGGATATTAAGTAAAGATCATGTTCCATGAAGATATTTTGTAAATTTCTTACCGTAAATGTATCAAAACTTTGATAAGATTTGAACTTTTTGATTAGTAATATGCATTGCTAAGAACTTCATTTGGACAACTTTAAAGGCAAATTTCTCAATATTTAGATTTTTTTGCACCCTCAGATTCCAGATTTTCAAATAGTTGTATCTCAGCCAAATATTGTCCGATCCTAACAAACCATACATCAATGGAAAGCTTATTTATTCAGCTTTCAGATGTTGTATAAACCTCAATTTCGATTGACACTTAAGACTGGTTTTGTCATCCAGGGTTACATATTTGATCAGCCAGGCTTTTTATCATTCATATTGATATAGGAGAATATGGAGCTCACCCAAAACACCTCAGTTGTAAGGCCCAAACTGAGTAAAAATATGCAATTTGTTACATTTGCTGATATTTATATAACCAAAAATGAAGATGAAATTCTGATAACATGTAAATCAGTGAGATCTTCATAGCAGTATAGCAGACTCCCTAAATAAAATGCATAAAAATATCTATTTTCTTAATATTATGAAATTTAAATGTTTAGTTGAGTTTTTATTGTGGGGGCAAAACATATGCTATAATGCTTTTTGCATCAATTAGAACGTATGTAGCAGATTGCGTACAACAGGTTTTTATTCAGTAGGCTTTATATTTTAGATATTTCCATCTAATGGTTACATAAAAACGGCAGAATCTCACTCGCATTGATTTGAAAGAAAAACAAAAAGGTTTACCTAATAAAACGGAATGACTTCTGATAATTGCATGTGTAAGCTTTTTGAAAACATCACATGGTCAGATTCAGTTCCCAAAAAGCTGCTGCATCAGTTATAAACTGCTCAATATAGCAGATCTTTGAATTTTGTATTTTCAGGAAGTTTTACTGCCATTGTGAAGACGTGCTCCAATTCAAAAATCTGCACAAGCGCTGCAGCCACTGCCTCTGTGGACAGTGATGGAAATGGCGTGCAGGTGACGTGCTGTAACAGTTACCTGTGCAACTACAGCGGAGCTGCGAGCGTCACACTGCACAGATGGCTGCTGGTACTACCGCTGCTCCTCATCACCCTCCTCTTCAGACCGCACACTTGAAATGTTAAACACTCGGGGTATGGATGCATTACATGCCATCATGGACTAAAACTGTCTTCTTATTGAAAACCCTACGGAGCTAACTTCCCTTGCTTCATTACCTGTTTGTTAACAGTCATTTGGTTGAAAAGAAGGATGTACAGTCACGCATTCCAGAAATCTGAACATATGAAGTAATTGCATGAAAACTTTAAGGAAGACTTGCACAAGAATGAATATAATCAAATTATAGCATAACTGTGTTGCACATGAATTTAGGCCCTAGATATGTATATCTTCAGACTTATGGATATATTTAAAATGAGTTTTAATGCCTTTTTTTCCTCTTTTACGTTTAATGAAAATAAAAATTACAATTCTAACATAAAATTTTGAAATCTATTGCTTGTCTTGAATGCAAAAAATGAATGGATTATAAATAAAACACGTATGTTTTAGAAATGTTGATTGCCTAATAAAATGACCATAACAAATAATTTTGAATAAATAGGACACAAATTAAATAGTAAAGGTTGGATACACATTAGTGGAAGACAAAGACAACTTACAAATAAATGAATTTAAGAATTTTTATTTATCAAGAACTGATTTAAAATAAATACACAGGACACACAAAAATAAAGGAGAAAAAAAAAAACACTTTGTGCTGTATAAAGCATGTGCAATTTTCAACTAATGGTGATGCAGATCTTTCTTTAAAATATTCGTATAGCTTCATTATGTGATAACACTTCGGTCAACAGGTGAGCTCATATTAACAGTTACACAAAAGGAAACAAATCCTAGAAAACGACAAAAACTGATATCTTTTACACCAGTGATACAAAGGTGATAAACGGTGGCAAAATACCAAAAATTACGACAAATTTGAGACTCTGGATATATAATATCCATATTGTATGGTGCTTATCCAAAAAGGCCATAACTATATGATGATAGCGGTCAACAATCACAAAAACGCAGGGTGGTGGAAAACAAACTCAGACATTCTTTTGCAGAGCATTTAGACGAAAAAAGTTCAAGTAATGTCTCTTCATTATTAGCTTCGTCCTGCAGTGTCCTCTGCTGGCGGTGAGTGGCTATGTTGAGCCGGTTTTCATGGCAAGGCTTCTCCACGGAGCTCTACGGCCAGTTTAGCGTCTGTGTCCGTCTGTACGAGTAGCGTGCCGGAAAACTGGCCCACAGCGGCCGGCACAAACTGAACAGGGAGGTTGATGTAGTGTTGTGATCTAGGAAAGCACGCGGAAAAAGGATCAAAGGCAATAAAATGTGCAGATATAGTAAACCAAACTAACTTGTAATGCTACAGAGAAAAAAAAAAAAAAATTTAAATGGTAAGAAAATGAATTTCACATCAAAACTGCAAAAACATTTCCACAATCTCTCACCAACTGATACTAGCACAAATAACAAAATATTGGAATAAGTTTAGAAGTTTAAAATTAAACAAACTAAAAATCATTTAGAACACCACAGATTTAGTACACAAATACATGCATATAGTAAAGTGCATACTGTGCCACAAACCACACACAAAAATCTGACCTGTGGCTGAGCTCTGAATCAGAGCCTTCACATCAGGCATTGGCAGCAGGAAGTGACATGGAACACTTCAATAAAATCTTTCTACTTGCTATTTTTCCTAAAATTGGCTTGTGCAAAGTTTAACAGCAAGACTTTCTACTACTAGAGAAAGAGTAAGCAAGAGAGAATGTAACTCACCTTAGAGAATAATTTGAATGCTTGATGTGGAAAGGCTCTTTAGGACTTATGAATTTTAGCTGCAAGTCAATTAGAAAACCTCAAATTAAGTTTCATGCCAGACATTTAGGAGAAGCAGTAATAACACTGCACACATCGACATGCAAAGACCATTTAGTGACTGAATGTGTTAGATTTGAATGCATTTTATATTTAAATGATTGCTCTGTGACCTCTTAAAGGAATAGCTCACTCAAAACTGAAAATTTCCTGACACTCAGGCCATCCGAGATGTAGATAAATTTGTTTCTTCATCAGAATGGATGGAGAAATTTAGCATTACATCACTTGTTCACTAATGGAGTGAATGGGTGCCGTCAGAATGAGAGTTCAAACAGCTGATAAAAGCCTCACAGTAATCCACACGACTCCAGTCCATCAGTTAATGTTCAAAATACCAGTCCATAATCAATAATTGTTGATGTAAACTTTTTTTTAAATCTGTTTTGGACTATTTTTGACAGTGCATGATCTCTGCACATTTCTCTCCTGAATCAAATGAAATAAATTACTTCACTGGAGAAATCAATAGAGGACTTGAAGTTAGAAAAGTCTTGATGAATTTACTACAAACAGCTTTTCACAAAACGTTAATTGATGGAGTATATTAGTGTGAATTGTTGTGATGCTTTTATCAGCTGTTTGGACTCTCATTCTGACGGCACCCATTCACTGCAGAGGATCCTTTGGTGTGCAAGTGATGTACTGCTTAATTTCTCCAAATCTATTCCGATGAAAAAAAAAAAAAAAAAAAACCTAATCTACATCTAAATGCATTTTCATTCATGGGTTAACTATTGCTTTAATGTGTTTTTCACTTAGAAACAGGACTTTAAACAACTTGTAAAGTGACAGCAGCTAATCAATAATGTCACTTTAAAATGTCATCTGACTTGTTTATTTAGTGTGTTGTGACTAGTGCAGCCCTACGTTCTCACCTCATGCGTGTTGGAGGAGTTATTTCTAAAGTTAACCTTCAATGTGCTGGTGGCGCCCACTCGTGTGGCAGGAAATGTGTACAGACTTTGAGGTGCATACACGCCCCTTTTTTGGGTCTCAGTTGAAGATCTGAATGAATTAGAAATAAACAGCAAAATATGCCTGTGACATTTTAGCAGTGAATGAAGTCTTCCTCTATAGGTCAGATTTCTAACAGGAATGCAACCCTTACCCAGTCTTTGAGCCTGCAGAATCCAGTCTCTTCCTGTTCTTCACGGTGGCTTCTGTTTTCACCAACGAGCAATTTTCTTTAGCACTCGATGCTTCTCCTGCTCTTATGCCCTGCACACATGAACCAATACACTCAACAGGGAAGTACTACCATTCCTCCTCCATACACAAAAAAGTAGGACTCTGCATATATTAGACTTACAGTGCCGCACAACTGGAAGCGAACACGGCTCTTGTGTTGAGGTTTGGCTGTTGGGTGACATTCCAAATCCCAAAACTGTGCATAATCTCCCCGGTCACGTGGAAGGAAAGTGAATGGAACCTTTTTACAAAACAAAACAGAAAACTTTAATCGGTTAAAAGAAAATTCTAGACCTGTTAGAGACTAGATGATGTTTTGACACATCCACACCCCTACCTGCATCCTCTCTTGAATCCCCAGAGTCCCAGATACCTTCTCACATCTGAAGGCAGAGTATGTGGCACGATAAACATCTCCACTGCTATCGACACCCTGATCCAACAGACAACAGTGAAGTCAAAATCAATAAATCCCACAGGAATGAGAGCTTTCAAAATTATTACACAAGTGCCAACATCACACACCTTTACATATGGAGGAGCAAATGAAGAGAGGTACCATCTGACCTCCTCTCCATGATTCTCCACCTCCAGAGAACATTCTGCACAAAGAAATAGGCCAAGATTTCAGAATCCTATTGAAAGTCTGTCTCTTAAATCAATCAAAATCTTGTTACTGTACAAATAAAAAAAATATTCAGTTGACAGGTTCTGTACTCACCTGATGACTCTCCAGAGGCAATGGGAGGGAAGACCAGCGTACGGTTCTTGATCTCTACCTGAGGCTGGGTGCTGCTGCTCTGAGGTTTCTGTCCTGGTACTGTAGGGGTCTCAGCCTGAGGTGGCAGTGGGCATAAAGAGCGGTCCATGGCACAGCTAGTGGCAGAAACATCCATGGCCAGATCCTGCCGGATCTGAACTTTAATGGACTTCAGAGAAAGTGACATAAGGATAGGTGTTACAGAAAGCACAACACCATGATGTTTGATTTTCACCGACACTGTTGTTCAAAAGTTTGGATTCAGTAAGATTTTTAATGTTTTTAAATGGAGTCTCTTCTGCTCATCAAGGCTTTATTTATTTGAACAAAAATACAGAAAAACAGTAATATTGTGAAATATTGCAATTTCTAATATTGGTTTCCAATTTTATTATACTTTAAAATATAATTTATTTCTGTGATGCAGCACAGAATTTTCATCAGCCATTACTCCAGTCTTCAGTGTCACATGAGCCTTCAGAAATCGTATATGCCGATTTATTATCAGTGTTGAAACTGTTGTGCTGCTTAATATTTTTTTGGAACCTGTGATACATTTTTCTTTGATTCTTTTGATGAATAAAAAGTTAAAAAAAGAACAGCACTGAATCAAAATAGAAATATTTCCTAACAATATAAGTCTTAACTAATCACTTTTTATCCATTAACACCTGCTGCATAAAAAGTATCAATTTCTTAAAAAAAAAAATAAAAAAGTACTGACCCCAAACTTTTGATTAGTAGTGTATATTGTAACAATTTTTTTATTTTGAATAAACACGGTTCTTTTTAACTTTATTTATCAAAGAATCCTGAAAAAAAAAGCATCACAGGTCCCCAAAAATTTTTATCAGCACAACTATTTCCACGGATAATAAATCAGCATATTAGAATGATTTTCGGAGGATCATGTGACACTGAAGACTCACTGAATTCAGCTTTGCTTCACAGGAATTAATTGCATTTTAAACTATATTAAAATAGAAAATTGTTATTTTAAGTCGCAATAAGATTTCACAATTATTGTGCAAATAAATCCAGCCTTGATGCACAAACTTCTTAAAAATCTTACTGATCCCAAACATTTGAATGGCACCGTATTGTCTCTCCATTTTGTAAAGAAGAATTCACATAATCAGAGTTTCTTTGAAATATTGAAAAAAAAAAAAACTTGTACATTCCCTCTTCAGTCAGACATTACACACAAATCTCCAGAAATGAATACCTTCTGTTGATTATCACACTGTACATAGATCTGTCCACTCCAGGGCAGCATGGAGGATTTGGTTGCCAGAGAAGGATTGGGACTGATGAGTATTTGCAAGTGGCTCCTGAAAGAGAGAGAAAACTAAATACGGCTATAGATTTTGTTAAATGCTAAACATTTATATTAGCTATGTACTTTCAATTAAAAATGAGAACAAAATGTGAAGTCATTGATTTTCCGATGTTTGTTTATATGCAAGTCTCGTACTGAGGTTCAATGACTCCGTGCTGTGGGGTGATGGTAAGGCAGTGAGCTGGCCAGGACAGCTCAAAGCTCAGCTCTCTGTTTGAGCGGTTCAGTATCTGCACATGCCTGGTGTCAGCCGCACTGTCTGCAAATAAACAAGCAGAAGACAAGATTTGGAGGGGCAAGCATTCACTTGCTAGGTGCATATAACTACTATTAACAACATTTATTAAACCACCTGAGCTCATTTTTAATATCAAATTTTTAAACTCAAATGTGTCTTACTGATAGTGGGTGCTGTGAGAACCAGCTGTTCAGGCTTGATGCTCCAGGTGTTCTCTAGGTTCAGCTCTGTTTGCTTCAGCACAGGTTCTGACGGACTTAATGGAGGACCCTTGACTGGTAGCACATCCAGGGAAACATTACTAATGTAGCGGCCCGATGACCCCAAACCGCTGTGTGGAGAACTACACATTAACTTCATCAGCATGCTGAAATCTGAAAGCATTCATTTCTGTTCAGTGTGTCGTTCGAGGATGTTTACCTGTCTGATTCAGAAGTGTGCCGTTGTGAAGGTCTGACGGACTCCATATGGTCACTCTCTCCAGAGTCTGACATTTCCATAGTGCCAAACAGCGACAGCATAACTTTGCTCATGTTACCATAGAAAATCTGGGCTTCATTTGGCCTTTGAGGCAGATCATAGGCTGAAAATAAATAAAGCCACAATCACAACCAGGGTCAGTTAATTGATTAAGAGTAATTCAATTGAGTAAATTCTTGCCATCTTACCCTCCTGAACCTGCTCCTCTCCAAGGAACATTTCATCAAAGGGGATATTTTTTAATAAGCTGTTCTCAGACAGTACTTTATTCCCTGCTTCTGGTTTGATTTGTAGTAACCTTGAAAATGGATAATAAAAAAATAAAATCAACAACAACATTACAAAATGTGTTTTTACACCACAGAATATGTAAAAATCAACTGAACTGTCCTCTCACAGATTAAGTTCACATTTAATAAGCATTATCAGGGAGGTCATATCTCTAGCTGGTAAGCGTGAATCATATACTAGTAATTAGTAGTGTAACGTATTCGTACCGAAAATTTACACATGTACCGAACAAATTGTTCCCTTCCTCTTTATTACTAGTTTTAATGCGAAATATACGTGAATGAACATCTCACCCCTCACGCTCAATCGCTCAATTAGTTTCTCAACCGCGGAAAGACCATTAAAACAGCTTGTAAACGAAATCTCGCATAGCATTCCATTTACCTCAGGCAAGTCAGTGTCTTCAGCTCGTTATTTGCTAGAGAAATGAAGTCTGAAGAGCATTTTGTGAAATATTAGACTATACTTTGTCGACAAATATTTTTGTTGTCGAGTAATCGTTTGATCTCACATGACCTAATGCAAGAGCCTGCAATACTGCGGTTCGACCAGTGTGGCGCAAGAATGTAATTCAGCCCTCCTGGATGCGATTCAAGAGAAGACACACCCGAACCTGAGCAGCGTTTGATGAATATGTAAATATATATTGCGCGCGTTCCTCTCAGTAACAACATAAACAACAAAAACTGACAGCAGTGTGAATGCAGCAGTTAAAAATGCATCTGATTACAACGATGTGGATGTTTGCATGAGCTCTGCAGTTAAGTACTCCAGTAAAGTCCAGTCACATCATGTTTATTTATATAGTACTTTAAGCAATAGATAGCCTTAAATCAAGCAGCTTTACGGTATTAAACATGAACACCCAGAGTCAGTGTCGCTTTCAGTTAGAATTACAACTTGATTTTCTGAAATAAAGCAGCTCTCCAGTGTGGAGCTAGCTAATGATAAAATGTTTTTATTAGTGGGGAAAAAATATTTATAAGTGATAGTTTGTTTTACAGAAATCAAAGCTTGATCTAGCTCAGGACTGTTTTGGTTACCATAACCCTATACGGTAGGCTATTTTAAGACATTATGTTTTGAATAAAATAGTTTATCCAAAGCATCTCATCACTTACCTTTATTTTGATTCTTATCACTTACAAAAGGAGATGTTAGGCAGAATTATGTGTTACTTTTCCATGTAGCTAATTAAATTCTGAGAGAGTGTCTCATTTTGTGTGCCAAATACATCTATTTGTATAATGAATTGGTAACACTTTAATGTTAACAAATGATACCTTATTGTAATGTATTAATTAACATGAATGAACAATGAACAATACATTTATTAAATTCATGCATTAATCTTTGCTAATGTTGGTTAATAAAAATCCAGTTATTCATTGTTTGTTCATGTTAGTTCACAGTGCATTTACCAATGCTAAAAAACAACTTGTGATTTTTATAAATGCATTAGTAAATGCTGAAATTAACATTAACTAAGATTAATAAATGCTGTAGAAGTATTGTTCATTCTTAGTTCATGTTAATTAATGTTAACCAATGAACCTTATTGTAAAGTGTTACCAATTAATTGTATAATAATTGTTATTACATAATATGCTTTTCTAAAGCTGAATTGACCTTTATGTTAGAATATGTATACTTAATATTTTAACTACTTGCAAAAGCCGAGTAATCAAAGTGTACTGATTAATCAGTGAAATAATCGTCGATTAATTGTTCTAATAATAGTTAGATTAATCGATTATTAAAATAATCGTTTGTTGCAGCCCTACCCGTTAGTGGTCTTAACTTGTTTCATAAAATATTTACTTAAACATACATTATGACTTATTTAAATTATTGTATTTAAAACAACAAATTTATTTAGAAGTTAATTTTTAAAAATTAACATGTTTGCATACATTTTTTTTTTTATTTGAGTGTTGATTACTACAGTTAAAAATAAATAGCAATTGAATTTAAGTTTGGGCTCTGGTGTTAATTGCAACCTTATAGTAATGTAAAAGGGCTCCCTATAGTTTAGAGCAGAAGTGGAGGTAGATTTTTATCCCTAAGAAAATTTGAATTATAATTGAATTTAAAGAGAGCAATATGTTCAAGTAAACCACTGTTGAAAAAAAAAAATTAATAAAAATACAGAAAAATCATACCGAACCGTGACGCCAAGACCGAGGTACGTACCGAACCGTCATGTTTGTGTGCCATTACACCCCTACTAGTAATTATTTCATTTCTAATAAGGTCTATAGTGAACTATGCATGGCTATATGCAAAACTTTTTTGTTTGTTTTACATTGTTCAATTAAAAAGATAGAGGGCTCTTAGAAAATACACTTCTTTTTTTTTGGGGGTTAGTTCTCAAAAAATGTTTAACTGCAAAAGTACGTAAATTACTGAAACGTGTCATCTACTTTTTTGATTTAGACATCAGATTTTTGAGACACATAAAATAAAGAGAAAAGCTCCTATTTTAACACTAAAATGTTTTTAAAATATCCCTCATTTAAGCTGAGAATTCAAGTCAAATGAGAACTGCCACTGACTTCCTGAATTGTTGTCGAGAGACCTCGTCCCCACAGAAGAGGCAGACAGTGGCAAGAAGAGCTGCACCAGACTGACAGCAAGCCTGCTCTCTGCGTGAAGCCTTCATCGCTATTGTGATCACCTGCAGAAACAGCACTGATAAATATTCCAAGCATATACAGGCATTAAAAAAAAACAAAAAACATCATGCACTTGGCTCACCTCCTGTGTTCGTTCTTTCAGGACAAACTGTGAAGGGGACAAGCTAATAATGGTTGAGTCCATGACAGCTCGATTTTGAAGACTGCTGTAGGGTACCGCTTTCACGAAGGCAGCACGTGAACCCGTGTTTCGCACGCACACACAGAGCTTACTGACACGTCCTGCGTGCACTCCACTCAGCGTGGCCACATAGCCTTCAGAACGCTTCCTCAACTCCTCCAGGATCACGTTACTCGTGCCGCCATAGCCTGACAGAGGGATCTGAGAACACCACGCTAAAATGTAACACCAACTTTTTCCAACAATATTATTTATGAGGGATTACTAATAAACTCACAGTGAACTTGACCCCAGGCTGGGAGGCACGTGCAGCAGACTGCTTGATCTCCAGTTTGGCCAGCATGGATGCAACACGGGTGGGAGCAAAGAGCAGATGAACAGTCACATCCTCTTTGGGTTTGATTGACAGCTCTCTGTTACGTGTCAGTCGCTCATCTGGGCCGAATGAGCTTTGCAGCTGCAGGGTTGAGATTCACAGAAACAGACAAGTGGGAGAAAGGATAAATGGATAGACGGATGTGAATATACTGCCACTGGCTCTACAAAACTAATGAGCTGGTTGGCTGGCTGGCTGCTGATGAATGCTGTACCTACACCAGAGGTCTTCGACCCTGTTCCTGGGGACCCACTATCCTGAAGAGTTTAGCTACAACCCTAACAAACACACCTGAAGCGGCCAATCAAGCTCCTCAAGACTGCTTGAAAATTGCAGGCAGGTGTGCTGAAGCAGATTGGAAATAAACCTTCCAAGAGAGTGGGTCCCCAGGAGCAGGGTTGAAGACCTCTGACCTACATCATTCTTGGGACAGAATGCATGTTCATACATTACCCATGATTTTTACAACACTTCATATTCTTTCGTCATGTCCCCTTTGGAGCTCCATACATTATAGATCTCAGTGTCTTAATCTACATTTCTCAATGTGTTAGCTTACCTGGAAACAGTCTTGGTCTTGGCCCCTAATGAGCAGTCTGAGTTGCTGTGATGTAATGGGTGAATTGTTCCTTAGCACCAGTTTCTGTTGCCTACAAACACAAAACCCATCATCTCCATCCAATTCACTTTTATGAATGGCAGTTTCTGGCAGTTTCTATGGCTATGTATACTCACACTGCTCTGCCCAGGGTAACCCCTCCCCATGCCATGAACTGTTTGTTGGAGAGGATGGGTGGGACCTCAGCCTGTGATAACACAGCAGGTGCAGATACTACTTTCCCAGAAACTCCTTGGACCGTTTCTCCTTTCAGCATCACCTCATACTGAGGTCCGCTGGGTAGAACCAAAATCGTCAACATGCTGAGAAAAGAAATCAAATGTTACTTGAAAGTACAACATTAGGGGCCTTCTTTTATAGTTCCTAGAACTATTAGCGGAAGTACACGCTTTTTGGCATTTTCGCACTGCAGGAACTAGGAACATATTTAGTAGGGATGCATGATATTGGAATCGGCCGATAATGGCTTAAAATATAAATATCGGCATCAGCCCGAATCCCGATATGAAAAATTATGCCGATATGTCTTGCTGATAAGAGGATTAACTCACATGTGCTTAGGGTGTGCTAGCGATTAGATCACGTCAGCAGTGTGGTCATTCTTGAAGCGAACTTTTGCCTGAATTATGATTAGATTCACTGTTTTGGATCGCTGCATTTAATTTGAGAATTCATGTACAAGATGAGTTCGGTGTGTGATAGAGTCAACAATTTCTAGTGTGTGCAGTAGAAGCAATGGCAGCCTCCCCCGGGTCCTAATTCCTGTCCGGTAAGGCGTTTTATTTACATAGGCTGTTGGCCTGCTTGTAACAAAAAAGTAAAATACACAAATATGACTAAGAAACTTGTGTTTCTGAATAAATGAAGCAGTATCAATGTCATAAAATCATGAGTATGTTTTGATTTAAAGATAAGCTATAGCTTACATGAATTAAAAACATGACACTTGTAAATTAAATAATGTTATATATACACAATATATATATTTTTTTGTTTTTAAATCGAATTATGAGCTCTAAAAGATTTTTACAACTCTTTTGCCTTAGACCATCTACAAATCTTAAAATCATATTTTAAGGTTACCACTGCATCTTTCTAAAGGGGGGGAAAAAAGCAGCGATTGATATATAGTTGTCTTCTAATTATTTTCAAAGCTTTCAATGTACTGAAAAACTAACCAAAATTAAAAATAATTTGTTTATAATTTCCACACAGGAGAGACTTGGTGTTGTTTCCAAACAAAAAGGAAATATATCTGTATTGGCAATCGGCCAAAATATCGGCAAAAATCCAGTATCGTGCATCACTAATATTTAGTTCTAGGAATTCTGTTTGGGGAAACTAAATTAGCTCATACTTCAGAGCAGGGTCTAAAACATTTCTTGAGGAACTACCAGTGACGTGAGTGTATGCTGATTGACCAAACAAATTTTGGTAACACTTTACAATAAGGTTCATTAGTTAAACATTAGTTAATGTATTAACTAACATGAACTAACCATGAGCAATACATTTGTTACTGTATTTACTAATCTTCGCTAACGTTAGTTAATAAAAATACAGATGTTCATTGTTAGTTCATGTTAGTTCACAGTGCATTACCTAATGTTAACAAGATTTTAATGTATTATTAAATGTTGAAATTAACATTAACAAAGATTAATAAACGCTGTATAAGTGCAGTTCATTATTAGTTCATGTTAACTAATGTAGTTAACTAATGAACCTTATTGTAAAGTGTTACCCAAATTTTTAAAAAGCCATGTAAAAATATTTATTCCATGACCATGGAAAACAGCGATAATGGCCTTTAGCTACCTGTTGTCTGCAGTGCTGTTCTTTTCTCAGCCTCGATGATATGTAACACTTCAAGTTGTCATAGGAGATTTAGTCAGATTTTCGCCGCTCTTTCAATAGCGTAAATCGTGCGTTAACATTCCATCTCCATTATCACGGCACACAACAAAAACAGCTCTGATCATGGTGTCCTCCATTCACCAATTAAAGATAAAGACGTTGCTGGCGGCTGCTTCAGAGTTCCCGTTGCCGGTGCGCATGCAACCAGGAAAACGGCCCAAGGGGGATACTGGTTCTCTAGGAACCATCATGCTGGTTAGTTCCTAGAACTATGCGGTGCGAAAGCCCCTATTATAAAGTAGCAAGAATATTTAAAAAAAAAAATACACTTCCCTCTCTAAATAGTCGAACTAGATTTCAGACAATCTGAACCGTAGAGCAATTAATACAAGTAAAAACCACAGATGCAAACAAAAAGGCATAAAAGTACAATCTGTTGAATCAATCTATGAGTGAACATGCCTCTCCCTGAGTTTCTGTTTGTCCTGGGCAGTGAAGGAGACCACTACACCCTGCTCCTCTCCAGCTTTCAGAGTCAGTTCCTCTGGCCTCACAGTGAAGCAGCTGTCTCCATCAGTACTCTGAAAAATAGCCAGAAAGACAAGGAGTGAATCCACAGCAAAGGCTAAGCTACATAGATTAACACTGTGGTGTTGATGCAAGGCACATTCTAGGCTATAGTCAATGTATGAAACATACAATTGTGTTAAAAAGTAAAAGCTCATGATCAGGTACCTTCAGTCGGAGTAGAACATCAATGTTTCCTGCATTCTTTAAAGGAAGCGTCTGCTTGGCTGTCTGCCCCAAAGGAGCCTGAAGACATACCGTCTGTACAGATATTAAAATAGTAAATAAGCGACATCAAGCAAGTAAATTATCAAATAAATTAATAAAAAGATCAAATTGAAGCCATTTCATAACCTCAAAAATCTGTAGCGACATGTTTTATTCATTACCTGTAGGTCTTTGGGTGCATGCACTCTGGGAGTGCCTGACCTTGCCCTCAGAGCTACACTCCGAATCACATGACTGGGGCCTGGACTGTCCACCTCAATATCCACCCGTGCACTGTATTCATCAGCTGGCCCCAACTCACCTGCATCAAAAAAATATAGCATCTCATGTTCAGTCTGTGATCAATTTTACTGTATAGAGGGCAGGGTTACTGTAGTTAACTAAAAATAAAAATTAAGTTTAAAAACCAAAATATATCTAAAACTGCAGTATCTCAATGATACTATAATAAAAATGGACACCAGTTGAGAAATGTTCAACCTGTATCAGTGTTAAGGTTTACATGCATACCTGAACTTGAAATGTACTTCTGAGGTGCACTGAAATGAACCCACACCAAGAAGCTTTCTTGATTCTGAAGAAAGAATAAAAATTAAAAATGTATTTAAAGTCAAAACTGCCATCAAATCAGAAAGAAATTTAAAGAAATATTCACCTCTGCATAACTGGCATGCAGCACATGGTTTATGACTGATGAAGTTGAAAGCGAGGTCAGATTTGAGCCAGTATGAAGGGAACCATCCGTGGTCATGGCAACTGGGCTCTTAGAGAAGCCAAAACAATGCCATGCTGATGCATTCTGTGAGAGACAAAACCTCTGTCCTTGAATTTGTTCCAACATGCCATAGGATTCAGACAGCTTTCAGACAGAAGCCTCATACACATACAGAAATTAGTGGTGATATTGTTTTTTTAAAAGCCGATGCCTTGGAAAGCAATCTTAATATTTTTATATTAATATTTTCTTAATATTTAAGAAATTTGAAATCACTTGAAAATAGATTAAAAAATAAAATGGAAAATATACATACTTATACTTTAGATGACAAAGTATTTTTCACAAATAAATAAATGGATTAATAAAAATATAATTAAAAAGGAAGTAAACACTGTGTAACCAACAGGGCACTCAGTATTCTGGGAAGTTTGTGCGCATTGGGAATTATTATTTTTTTTTCCCCAAATAAAGCCAAGGTAACACTCATTTTACATATAGCACACAGTGAAAATGACATGAATATGAATTGTGTGAATGCATAAAGCGGAGCATAGTTTGAAATCACGAGTTTAAAGTTTGTCAATCGCGTATCTCCAGTGAAGCTGAACTCTCCTCCTGTCAGCATTCAATTCATGCCGAGAACACACGATCATGCAGGATATAAATGCACTCTTTATAAGATCTCACAGCTGGATCTGACAAAGTTTGCAAGGTTTGTGAGATTAAATGTTCATTAGACATTCAAAGATTTGTTTAAATGATGTAAATGCATATTTGCTGAAGGCAAACGAGAAAGTATTATAATGTTTGCCTTTCTGTTACTAATAATATAAAAGCAATCGATATAATACTTTTTGTATACATTTTAATTCCTTTAACCGTTCTATCTGATTATTAGACAGACTTCTATCCGTGTTAGACAGAACTGTTCACGACGACGGCGAACAATAGGGAGAATGTGAGCACTGTGTGCTCAGGCGCTGCCGTTCTCAGCAGTCAAAATAAAAGTCCCGCCTCAAACGCATCGGCCAAACAGAAAAACTGATCGGCCGAAGCTGATATTTGAAAAGTGCCAAATATGACCACTAACAGAAATACATCATACACAACTAATGTTCAACATATTTCAAACCCAAACAGACAGAGCTCACTGACCGCACTGATAACTAGTCGAACAGGCAC
Source organism: Onychostoma macrolepis (assembly GCF_012432095.1). NCBI lineage: Eukaryota > Metazoa > Chordata > Actinopteri > Cypriniformes > Cyprinidae > Onychostoma > Onychostoma macrolepis. Next base: position 24,158,253 of record NC_081170.1, on the reverse strand, counting down.
AGTGGCATGAGTCTTGTTGACCAGCTTGAGTGGCAGGGCCTTGGTACTGCCCCCCGGCATGTCCCTGAAGTCCAAACAGCCCGTCTTTCCAACATCAACCTATTTAATTAAAAAAAAAAAAAAAAAAAAAAAAACCACTTTATTTTTGCACGTCACATGGATTAAATATAACTTCTAAAAGAAACATACAGAAAAATATTAAACAATTTCAAGGATAAAACTGCCATACTGCAATCCTGTGCATAAAAAGTAAAATTACATGCAGTTTTAGTGCTCTGAAACTGGCAACAGGGACAAAAGAATCTCTAACCTCGATCACAGGGTTCTCAGCCACAGCGATCAGCACCACTTTCTTAGCAAAGACTTCTGCATGCGCCACGGTCTCCGACTCTGCAGACGCAGGCCAGGATGACACACTGAGAGTATACTGATACAGTCCAGCCCTTGGTGCTATAAACAAAACCTTCTGTTCTTCTGTACATTTGGGTCCAATTATGGTCTTATTCTTTACTATCAGCCACTGGAATGGGACAGACTCCACCTGTAATGAAATGACAATTATAATACTGCACACAAAAGTGGAATGAATAAATAAGACATGTCTCCATTAGACCAGTGGTTCTCAACCTTTCTGACTGCAAGGCCCTCACTGACCACGCCCAAAAAACCTTAGATGTTGAGAAAGTGAAATATATGGGTTTAGATTTTGTTGTGCGCAAAACTTTTTAAAGCTTGTTTTGTATTATTTTAAATAAATTTAAGTCATCTTTAGGAAGTGTGCTGAGGCCAGATTGTTGAGAACCACTGATCTAGACTACATCTGACAGATTTCGAACCTTTTCTCCATCAATGGATAGGCTTGTGATGGAGATTGAAACTTGCTGCCAGCGCTCCGAGGGATTGAAGATGTTGAGGGACGTCTGAGAGGCAATTCCCACACAGCAAGAACTGGGAAACTTCAGCTCATTTGGAACCATCACTTGAGCTGAAGAAAAACATTTTTTTTTTTTTTTCCTTTTAACAAATTCCTTCATACCACCAATGCCTTTAAAGTACATGAACATTTTTCCACTTACTTCTAAGGTCTCCAAGATCTCGTGCAGCCCATGACCCAACACTTGGCTGTCCATAGGTTGTGCTGCCTGGATACTGAGGTGCATGTTGTTGACCGGAGTTCAGGTAGCCAGACTGAAGACTTGTATGCCCAGGTACATGCATATGTCCCATAGATGGGTTTGCAGCAGGCACTGCAGCTGATACTCCATACAAACCAGATGGCCCTCCAATCTGATAGGGAGGAGCATGTAGAGGCCCCTCTGAGCTCAGATACTGCTGTGCCAGTTGGGAACTGAAGAGGGAACGCCCTGTTAGGAGGTTGGGAAGGTTTGTCAGGGCACCTTGAGAGGTGTAGCTGGGTACTGACCCATAGGTCAAGTCATCCGCAGCCCCAAAACAAGATCCAGACCCCAAGACATGAGACAGCACTTGGCGTGCCTGTTCTGAGGCTGTCCCAGAAGGATGCTGATTGTTCAGCTTGCTTGAGTACCCAGAATCCCCTTGAGTGTACAACCTTGGCCCAGGCTCAGACTGGCGGTTGCCTTTAGAGTATTCATTTCCATAGTCTTTACCGAAGTCACTTTGGCTACGTGAGCCCAGTTCAGAGGTCTTTTTGTTGGGGCCTGGAATTTCAGAGTGGCAAAGAGGCTCTGGACTCTTTGAAGAACTAAGAACATTTCCGTTATCAAACGGTTCCACTGGAGGAGTTGGACTGGCTCTGATTATAGTGGTGCTTAGAGCCATCGAGGTGTTTTTCTGGAGAATAATAAGAGAGATTCATCTGTACATTCAAACCATAAAAAGTAAATCAGCAGCATTACTATCAATATCAAATAATGGTCAAGCAACATGGACTTCAAATAGGGCCGCAACAAATGATTTTGTTTGTTAATCTATTAGTCTAATGGTCATTGATTATTTCACCAATTAATAAGTAGGATTGGATCGATTATTCAGCTTTTGCAATTAGTTAAAATAGTCATGCATGTTCTAACTAATAAGTAAAACAAGGTTCAGTGTTTCCCATACGTTGATTTATTTGTGCCGGGCCGCCACAATACCCACCGCTCCCTACCATCAGCTCCCGCGTCTCACACACACGAGCGCGAGTTTAGCACAATATTTAGCAACTTTCAGATCCTTTTAGCGGCTTTTTTCCATTAACGGTACATACTGACAAACCTAGCGACTTTTTTGGAAAAACCTTAGCTTTCATTCAGTTGGAAGATGTCGCCACCGCATATAGTCGCTTTTTAGTGTAGATGTATATTGATTTTATCAGACGAGGTCACGATTATAAATCAGAACATCTGAAGTGCCAAAACTTCTCTGAACGCAAACTTGACGCAATGACGTCATAAATATGCAAATTAATGTGACGTCACCTACTGCCACAAGTGTCACAAAATCCTGTGTGAAACACTGAGGTTATCACTTCAGCTTTTGAAAATGTAATTTATATTTCTACTATACAATTAAATTTTTTTACACAAAATGGAATGACAGACATCTTCATTCACCATTTAATAAACGGCATGAAAAATTTACTGACTGACGCATCACTCTGCCTAATATCTCCTTTTGTAAGTCATAAGGATATAGAACAAAAATATAAGACATCTTATTTTTGTATAAACTATATTATTCACAACACAATCTCTTTCAAAATACCTTATAGTTTTACAATAATCAAAACAGTTCTAAGATAAATCAAAGTCTCTTTAAGACAAGTCATGTCACTCGGCGGCCATCTTTGAAACGCCTCTCGGGCATGCAAGTGCAGCTCCTATCTCTTTGAATGGGGAAACATCAAATTCTCCAAAACTGTTCACTAAGCTTACGATTAAATTTCATATTTGAAATCACCAAAGAAATCTGACAACAACTGTATCATTAATGTTGTTTCTTTTGCTCAAATAGCGTTATAAAAAACTTATTTCTCAGGCTAGATCAGCCAGTGCGCATGCGCAGTCCTCAGCGCACGTCTCAGAACGCCGACTGTTTCTATAGCAACCGGGACTTCTAACGGCAGCTGCAGTGACACGCTGACTTTACTGATTAGCAATTGGCTCTTTCTTTCAGAAGGCGGGGCTTCCTGCGATTGAGCGGCCATATTGAGCGTTGCATTTTTCCCCATTCAAAACTATACGAGTGACACGTCTTGGGTACTAATCTATGCAAACCAAACTAACACTTTAATGCACAGGGGTTGGGGTGTCACTCTTGGTAGAAATCGCGTTATGGGGGTTCTAGGGGAACCTTGATCGGACCAAAAGGGCACCTTTACACCGTCAATTAAAGGGGCAGGGGCTCTAGCACTTTAACGAGTAAAAGACTCCATGTTTTTGAATGATTTTTTTTTACACTTTGTCATTTTTTTCTAACAAAATAAAAGTCTTTAGTTTCTGCAATTTCTAATGAGTGATAATGTTTCAAAATTTATATTGCAATAATTATTGTTATCGTTTTATCACCCAGCCCTAGCATCAATTATAAAACATCAAGCTTTTGAGGAACAGCAAATTGGTTAAATAGCTAATTGGTTTATATTGTAATCCACATAAAACTAAAATGGGGTTAAACACTCACCTTATGGTGATCAGGGGTGGGCATGCAAGTGTTCTCATTAATGGAGAGATAAGTCAGTCTACTGAGAGATGGGCTTGAACAATGGGACTGAGGGGAACCTGGATCACCAGCAGGACTCCTCTGAGCCTTTCCACTACTGGGGGAACACGGAGACATCTCTCTATTTCCAAAACACAAGGAAAAGCCATTATTTACCCATGTACTGAACCACAAAGATATTTAAAACATTACACAATAACTTATGGTTGATTAACAATAATCAAAATAAAATAAGAATCATCTCCCCTCCTCACGAATAAAAGTGGCTTACACCACAAAAAAGGCAATATGCAATTATGTTAGATATGATGTTCAGGAACTATTTTTTACCCATATCCACTTGGAATGGAGGTCTGGCTTGGACTGGAGTGGGTAAGAGGGGAAGTGGATGGTCTGAAATTACAATGGGTGACCTCCACAACACCAGGGGCACTGCTCTCAGGCGAGCCTTCGATAAAAAGAAGTAAATAAAGTTGATGTCCCTAATTTTCTGAAGCTTGCATGACATTCAAGCACATTAAGCAACATTTCATGCTGATTTTTAACATGCTAAATCTGTTATACTGATGGTTTTGTATTCGTTTAAAAAAAAAAAAAAAAGAGATACCAAATTTTTCCTGTGTTGTTGGTAGGGAATCCTGACGATCAACAGCTGCAATTTTCTCTTTTGAAACTGACTGAGTGGTTTTAGGGCTTCTGGGTGATCGTGCCTGGTTAATGGCAGGTTTGTCTGTCCGTCCTCCTGATGTCTTGGGTTTGTGTGGGGAGGTCTTCAACGACGATACTTCTGAACAGCGAAGGCCAGGTGAGGTCTTTGGGGCAAAAGCAGGAGTTGACACGGTCCCTTCACCTTTCAGAGAGCGGCGGTTACCTGTGGTGGAAGTGCTGGCCACTTGTGGTCGAGCCGTTCCTATTTTGATCTTGGATTCAGGGACACTTTTATTGGTGGAAGGTGCTGCACGATTGTCATTTTTGCTTTTCTCAATGCCAGATTTGAAATCAACAGTTTTTGATTTGAAGGATGTGGAAGATGATGATGACTGCCCAGAACCCAAAGATCTTTTGGCTGGATGCGCAGTAGCAGTGGCAGTTGGTAAACTGCTTGACTTGGGTCGAGGAATTGCACTTCGTTTGACATCTGACCTTGGATTTGGCGACACAACATAAGTACCCTCTGTTTGTTTAGATGCATTACCTGCCAGATTTTGACATTTTTTGCCTACTGCTTGCTCTTCCATAACTGAATGCTCTTCGTTTTTATGGATGGATCCATTTTCCAGAGGAGCCCACTGTTGTTGAGTCAGCTTGTTAGAACTGGCCAAACTATCAGCCAAAGTGAGGATGTCCAAGCAGGACTGTGAGGTGGATCCATCACTGTCGCTACTTGAGACATCAGCCCTCTTCAGATATTTCTCCATGTCAGGAGTACTAAGGTCACTCACTGACGTGGTCTTCTGCATATTCTCCAGCAGACCATTTTGATTTGAGGCTGCTACAGAATCAGGACTCATAACAGACTCTTCTACTACTTGCTGACGGCTTTTAGAGCGGCTCCGTTTGGACAGCTCCATGATCATGGCAGCAAGCTGTGCTGGATCTGAGCTGATGGAGGCATCAGCAATTGCAGATGCAATTGTACTGATGCTGAGCAGAAGATTGCTGCTGGAGTTGGGTGATTCTGAATGGCCAGAACTCTCCTTATCTCCATATTGTGCAGAGATCTAATCAAATTAGACAAAAGTGTCAACATTTTTGCTAATTTTGAAAATACTGTATGACAGCAGTCCAAAGCTAAATGGTTATCAATACCTGGGAAGCCTGCCCCTCAGTTCTTTGCGGTTTCACATTATTCTCATGTGTGGCTTCAGCTGTGTTGGGCTCAAGAGTCTTATCTAGATCATCTGTAGTTAACAAAGGACATCAAAATGACTTGCAAGCAAAAACAGTTATTAAATAACTAATACGAGTATGTTGAACGCACCTGGATTAAGTGTCTCATCAGCATCACTTTGCGGAACTGTCTCAATGTTGATGGAGCTTCCTCTGGAGAACAAATCTGAGGGTCGAAGTAACGCAACAGGTTCCCTCTTCTCAGGTGATGTAATTAAGTATCCAAAAGATGGCTAAAAAACAAAAACAAATAAATGGTTGAATAACTGTCATTTAAGTTTGGTTGTGAAGGGCTACCTTCCATCAGAGTTTAGCTATAATAATAGCTAAACATCTGAAACAGCTAATCAATGTCTTCAGAATTACTAGAAACATCCAGGCAGGTGTGTTTGGGCAGGTTTGAGCTGAACTTGGCTGGACATTGACCATCCAGGAACAGAACTGAACGCCTCTGCTCTACGGCATTCAAGGAACATTCCTGATGGGAAGGTTGTTAACGTATAGTCTGGCCAAATTTGATACCAGCATTGACTTGCATTCAAGACACACATTGAGTTCATGCATATCATGGGAAGTGATCTCATAATCTTTGCGTTGCTAGTGCCATACCAATCTGATCTACAGGAAGGGTTTTGCAATTGTGATCAGGTTGCTAGTGCACTTCACATAGCTAGAGTCATTTGTGTAGCACACAGAGTGCTCCAAATGAGACAACTTGGAGGTTAGATGTTATCTTAGAAGATATCTGCTTAGGGAGAGTCCTTACCCTTTTAACATTGTCCTCGTCACTGCTTCCAAGGCACCCCAGAGCTTCAGAGCGCCTCTGAAAAAACTCCCCCAGTGAAATACGCAGATAACTTTGGCTCTCAGGCTCAACTACAGAGGAGACCTGGGAGGCCCTCATGAGGATGTTGCTACCACTTGGGATTTTCCAAGACGTGTCTCCCAGCACTTCACTCATATTTACAGCTTGAATCTGTTCTTCCTACCAAAAGGTAAAAGAAAAACAAATTTTTTTGGTTGCTGAATCACATCTAAGAGCATTTTTGTACAATACACTTCTAGGTTCTAGGATCTAGGTTGGTTGAACTCAAAATACCTGGGAACCAGTCATACCTGCATAAACTGGTGCTCCTTTTCAAACTCCTCCTGATCCTCAATTATCTTGTCCATGGCCTGGCCTAAGGTTATACAATATTATGCAATGAAAGCAATGTATTAACTTATTAAATGTGTCAATTTACTCATCTTAATGTTGTTACAAACACACATGACTGCCTTTCACCAGTCAAACACAACAGGAGAAACTAAATAACTGCCAGACAATTACAGTGTACTGGTATTGCTTGTGATATGCTCTGCCGACTGAGCTACAGAATGTTTTTATTCTGCATTCACTTTCATTAAATTGAAAAAGTGACAATCTTCAAAAATGCACCTCTTTTGCATGTTCTGCAGAAGAAAGTCAACACGAGGTTGAGTCAACTGAGAAATGGCACACCCAAAATCAAATTTTCATTAAGCATGAGAACATTTCACTTACTTCCAGCAAGAAAATCTTCAGACTGAAACTGCATAGCAACTTCCTCAGGCATATTAACATCCGCTTCCTTCTCGAAGGAAGAATAATAGGCCAAATCAGTGACCCACTTTCCCTCTTCATTCTGGTAGACCACACTATGAGTGGCATTTGCGCCTGAGAAAATACTTAACATTAATTTCTAAATCAGAAAATACAAATACTTCTAATACTTCATGTAATACTACAAATGTCAGAGAAACACGTTGACATCACTACATTAGAAATGGGAAAAAAGACAGTTACCTTGCTGTAACTCAAGCTCCGCATTGTCTGGCTGGTGATTCCAAATATCATTATGTTCCTCATGATACTCAAAGCTCTGGCAAAGGTACCTAGCATCCAGAGACTCTCCAGGTTGATCATCTTTACTGCCGGTGCTCTGCTGCTCATTGAGAACTGGAGAATCCCCACAAGGGCCACCACGTAAGCCCAGGGCACCAAGATTCACAGTGTGGCCCAGGTCGATCCCTTGTTCTGTTTTATTATGCGATTCCTGAAGTACCTGAGAGAGGTGGAAACTGCTCTGGGTGCCCTGAAGGAAGGGGCTGACTGTAGAAGAAATGTCCTGAGGGTTATGACCAGCACCTGCCCTCAAGTATACAGAATCCAGGTGAACTTCTGCGGTGTTATCCATTGCATCCTGTTAAGGGGAAAAGTGTTAAGGGTAGGGGTGGGCAATATGGCAAAAATATCATATCAAGATTTTTTTTGAAATATCACGGTTTTAATCACGATTCTTTGTCATGTTGGTTTTACTATTTTGTCTGAGCAGTGCAGCCAAAATAGTTTCCCTGTTTTAAAGACAAAGCTTTTCAAGGTAACAAAATATATAAAAAAAAAAAAATAATGGATATTTAGGCCAAAGTGGGCGAAGAAAAATCTGTGTCATTATTTTATCTTTGTTATTAAAAATAAGAACAAAAATACACATTACAAATATAAATAATATACAAATAAAACAAACAGTGCTTTATTTTCAGGTACAATAGGTGTATTTAGCAGTAGCATTCAAGAAACTGAATGAACAAATAAAAATAAAACACTATACAGATTGATTCCTATTAAAGCAGCTTTATTTTTTTCTGTCAGGAGTAGCGAGTTTTTTTTTTTTCTGTGCGTTTTTGTTTTAACATTAAAGAATAAAAACTCTGTCATCTGTCTGTCATAGTGTTTTATATTTATACTCACAAAAAAAAAAAAAAAAAAAAAATTATTTCTTCTGCTGAACACAAAAGATAGTTTGAAGAATGTGCAAAAACAAACAGTTGCTGGTCCACAGTGACTTCCAAATGATTTTTTTCCTAAATTCAATGAGGACCAGCAACTGTTTGGTTACCCACATTCTTCAAACGATCTTCTTTTGTGTTCAGCACAAGAAAGAAATTAATACAGGTTTGGGACAACATGTGAGTGAGTAAATAATGACAAATTTAATTTTAGGGTGAACTATCCCTTTAATGACTGTCAGCAGCATGTTTAGTACTGTCCCTTTAACACCTGCACACATCTAATATACAGACACGCATCTGTTAGTCTGAACTGTTTACCTTCATTTTAGACATAACCAACTGAGTCTATACATAAACCTTGTGTGTTTTGACAGTATTAGCGCAAAAGATAACTTCAGTGATCAGGCACTGTTTGACAGGATTTTTAGTTTGCATGCTTCAGGTGTACAGGCTCAGAAAAAGCGCACGTCAGACGTGAATGAAACGTTTAACCGGCAAGGCTTTAAAACACACGCAAATAATGTACTTTTGTGATTGTGCATAAGTGCAGTGTCCCGTGAGAGTAACTCTACCGCTGAGTTAACACTGATGTGAATGTATGTGGCGTCATACAGTATATTGATACGGAGGTGCCAGAACTGCAGCTTATAGAATGTGCGCTGTAGCACGATACTACGATATTTCTTCAAAAGCAGATCGTGGAGACATTTGTATTGTCCACGATCAAAAATCATCATAATCGCACAACCCTAGTTAAGGGTAACATCAACAATTTTTGCTAAAGCATAAAAAAAAAAAAAAAAAAAAACACAAAGACTTACAAGAGCCTCCTGTCGATCCAGACTCATGCTCCAATTAACTGGGCATCGACTGGCAAGTCCAGATGCCACAGTAGCATGACCAGCCTCCCCTGTGCCAACTGGACCAACACGGTCACCCATCTGAAAAGACCAAAAAGAAATTAAAATACGATCTGTAATTGTGTTGTGCTTCGTATAATTATGCTAGGATATGCTAAAACAAAAAATAAAATAAAAACAATAACATTTTGATTTATCCTCTAAGCTTTTTAAGAAATGATCATATGTATGCAGTTAGCTATTTTAAGTTAGCTTGTAGTCTTACTTTGAAGCAGTGTCTATCTAACCTTCCCATTTTAAAGCAAGTCACCCAAATCCGAATGGCATGTTAATGTTGTTTAAAACTATAAAAATTTTACACTGATCATTATTAATTGCTCATGAGACACTAACATTACCTGGCCATGCGTAATCATGCCTGATCTGCTGAACAAAGATCGAAGCTGATCATCATCTCCCATCTGTCCACTTCCACCCACGATGCCAAGACCACGAAGCACATCATAGGTGCTCTGGACTGTGGTGGGAGGCAAAGGAATGGTAGATACGCCTCCATTTCCCTCCTCATCACTGCCACTGCTCCCATCTCCTCCTCCTCCATCACCTGATGGCACAAAGAAACAGTGATAAGACTTAGTTCCTGCCAGTCTAAACGTTTAAACCAAAAACCTTAATTAAGCAAAATTAAATTTTATTTAATAAACACCCCTTTACCGGTAATAGGTGAGTTGATGACCTGTCCCTCTGCTGAGCGGCGGTGCTCAATGCCTGTCCTGGTGTCAGGGTTCCTTCCCCCCATCTGTAGCTCATCATCAGAGCTTCCTCCTTCCAAACCTGGTCGAAAATGGGGCCGATGACTCTCCCCAACCTGACCATATACAAATAACTGAAAGTGAATTACAAAAATTAAAACAATTATTGGGCAAAAAGTAAAAGCACAGATAATAATAAGAGCAGAAAGCAGATTAAGACTAACCGGTTGTCTGGAGGTGCTGGGTAGGAGGAATCTTGCTCTGCTCCGGTTCTGTGAAGCTTCCAGTTCATCTTCTGTATCCTCTTCATCACTTGCAGGACAAGAATCCATACCTGTGGCTGCCAGACGCACATCAGGCATGTGAAAGTCCCTCTGTGGTGTGACACAGTAAAAGCAAACATTAACTGAAAAGTTTCAGAACACAGAAGTATTATATCTTTTTAATTAATCTATCTATCTATCTATCTATCTATCTATCTATCTATAAGAGATGCACCGATGTATCAGCCAACAATCGGCATCGGCCGATAAAAGCAATTTATTTCACTATCGGCCGATTGTTCAAAATCAGCTGATGATCAGGGCCGATTATATCCTTTTAATCAAAAGGCGGCGGACTGCAACTCATACTGTGAGTGAAGAAAATCTGTTGAATTCAGGGCTGTCAAAATTAACGTGACAATAAGGCATTAACAGTTAAAAAAAAGAAAAAAAAAAGCGACATTAAAGCAGGCTCTATTTGGCCAGATGAATCACCCGTAGTTCAAGACAGCATCGCCAGATCCGCAGTTTTTCCTCTACACCAAACATTTGTAGCACGCCTCACATCCAATAATCACAAAGAGCTCTGTGCTTTCTTACTTCTGATAAGAAACAAACTCTCAGCTTTCAGATCCTGTACATTCTATCACCAAATACAAACAATGAATGCCGTTTTGGCACTTTTAAATGTGACGTGACAGATCGCTATTGCAACTCAGTTCAAGTTATAGTGCAAAATACACAGGAATGTACACAAGATGTTGAAAGATACAGTATGGCTTACCAAAATGTATCATGTCTGTCTAATGTAATCGCTCGATCAGTGTTTCAACCGTGGAAAGATGCCAATAAAACAGATTGTGAACAGTATGTCACTTAACATACACTAAACTTGACATTTACCTCAGCAAAGTTATTCCGCTGTTCAAAGTTCATTAGTTAGCTATAAAACAACGCTGAAGAGGACATCTATACATCTATTCACTGTTTAAAACTAAAACAAATGATTGAAAGATGGATTCATTGTTATTCTTAATTGAAAAGCACAACAACAATAAAACAGTAGGCTACAAACCAACTTATATAATGTAAGTAACAAACAAATAAGATGAGGCATGGCATAGGCTACACCAGAACGTTCAGCAAACACAGAGAAATCAAATAAATAAAGAACATTTAAAGAAAGCCTCCATAGTATAACGTGAGAAACTGCAAACACAAAACCAACATGTTCACCTTCTCTGGTTTAAGAAGCAGTCTTTTATTTTACTTTCGCTTGAAAACCAAATCCTCCGTCCCATCCGCCATCGTTTCCTCAGTATTCTCATCATTTTTGCCGCTCGTGCTGACGCGGCGACTATAAACCAGGCTCTGCTCCCAAAGAGCTTGCATTGAAAGCGCCTCGCTCACACTCTCTTCACGTGATCAGAAATCTTACTCCTGCTGCACTGTGCAGCGGCTCTGCAGTGCGCGCTTTATGCATGGAGCAGCGCAGACCACGCACTGGCACAAATGCACCCACGTCAAATTTTAACTCGCACATAACTATCGGTATCGGCCGATATCATTCTGAAAAATCGGCTATTGGTAGAGAAATTCAGTATCGGTGCATCTGTTATATATATATATATATATATAAAAATAGACTAGAATGTATTTCTTCTTTGTAACAATATGCATTTGTGAAAAGTGCATGCATTAAGAAAGTAAATGAGGTTCATTTTGATTTGATTTTGACTTTAGGAACATTAACTCATACTTGGTCATAGTCATCATGGTGTCTGTTCCTTTCTGGTTCAGTGAAGTGAGGTTGAGATGAACTGGAAGGTAACTCCTACAACAGGAACAGATATTATTATGAAGAAGAAGAAAAAAAAAGGTAAGCTTTAGTAAACAGACAGCAAGAGAACTCACAACAGGGATTTCTTGTCCTTCTACTCGGCCTCTCTGCATTGCAGGTGGCATTAGCTTATTGAAATACAGCTCCAGTTCCTCATCATGGAGCTGGTTCACATCAATGTCATCATCTGGAAGACAAAAAGTTCATTTCAATCAGTTATTGCCTGGCTTATCTTGGTTCTTTAGAGCTTATTCTTTTGGAACATATAATAAATTTTAAAAAACAATAAAAAGTAACCAACCTGTCATATCACTGTTCATGCTGTCCAGAGACATCAGTTTCTCATTGGCCAGGAAGCTGGCGATGCTGCCACTGCACCTTTCACTGTCTGTCCCTTCACTGGCAGAACCCTCCTCTTCCTCCATCATCACTGGGAGCACAGTGGCCTAAGAAGAACAAAAGAGAGCTTAACCCTATGATGCCTACCATATGGTATTTGATATGCAAATCTCTAAGGTCTCTAAATATCAAAACTTTTTCTAATAGCCTGTTGTACAGTCTACTACATGCCTTCTGTCAACTGACTGATAGTTTTTACTTTTGCTGTGAAATCTTTACTGATTTTTATAAAATAAATGTATGAACAAATTTGATGTTGTTAGTAACATTTCAAGAAACACTTACTGGACTGAAGTAACTTAAGTTTACCTTAAAGTCCATTTAACTTTTTTTTTTTTTTTAAAAAAAAAAAAAAGATAAAATGAGAATATTAAATATACGAGTACAAAATACGATACTGTTTGTTTGTACATTTGTCATTCATATTTGGCTTTGCATTTCATGTTTTGCCCCCACATTAAAAACTGTAGAGCTTTTATTATAAAACAAAATACTTAATTATCATCTTACTAAGACATATTACTAGCAGATAGAGTGACAACTGATTTTTATATGCATGTTATGCAAGTAGTCTGCTGCACTGTAACAAAGATCTTACTGATTTATATGCTATCAGAATTTCATCTTACTTTCTGGACATATAAATATGTTATAAAGTTTTGCCTGTTATTTCATGTCAGGCTTTACAGGATAAAACATAAGTGTAATTGAGTACAAAAATTACCTGAGCTGCCAATGTATCTTTGTCTCCAATATGAGAGAATGACAGAAGACCAGTTGAGAGGTCTAAGGAAAGAAAACATACATTTCAAAATATTTGAAATTTATACATGTTATTCGCCATTTTGTAAATAATTGTTGATCATGCATTATCAGTAAGACACATTAGTTTACATACCAGTAGTCCGATGAGGAACAGAACCTGACACAAGAGGTGTTTTGGAAACAGAAGTAGATTGTGTTTCATCCAAATTAACATTCACCAGCAGGTCAGAGAACCGATTCGCAGCAATGAAGTCACCTACATCGCCTCTACACAAAAAAAAATAAAATAAAAAAAAAAAACGTAATGAAAGAACACTAGGTCAACCAACACAGGTTTTTCCAATAATCCAAATCTAGCTGATGGCCGATAAAATGTTAAAATGCAAACCTACATAACATAACGAAAACAAGGAAAACAAGACAAAATAGCTGAAAATCACATGAACATTACATTACACACATTATTTATAAAAAAAAAAAAAAAAAAAGTTTGACCTATTGATAAGATTGTTTGTAGACAAAACAGGAAACTAGCAGTTCTGTCAATGACATAATCGGCTGATTATTTAAACTAGAGCAAATAGTCTATAACTATTACAAGCACAATAACTAGGTACTACAAGTACTAAAAAATGAACCAGAAAAGAAAGGTCACACTGATTTGTAAAGCACTTATAAATGGAAAAAAATAAAATGAAATAAACAACTGCTGAACACTTACAAATCTTCTTTGAGGCTGAGAACAAATTTTTCCCTGCCTCCATCTGACCCCTGGGAATGCATGAGTGAAAACTGTCCTTCCTCTAAATATGATGCTTGGACATCAGTTACTCTGTAAAAGACAAAAAAGACTCAAATAACACAATACTTCCAATAAACACAGACAAAATTAGCAACAATACAAGTAAAGCATGTGTGCCCTGAACCTACATGAGGTAGCCTAGCGAACCATTTCAATCTCAAAATTTCTAACCAACCAATCAATAAAATAAATAAAGCACCAGTGTTTGACCAACAACTCACATATAAAATAAATGTTCTCCCTCTTTGAAAGAACAACTTTGGGTCGATCTTGTAACATGCCTCTCATCCAATAATTACAGTAAGCTCTGGGTTTTGTAACTTTAATATGAAAAAGTCTGAACTTTCAAATTTTGTCAATTTTATAACTAAATTCTAGCCTGACTACGTCAGACGTCGTACTTCTGCTCAATTTCATTTCGCTTCTGTACTCAGTCTGATATAAGCAGATACATAAATATAACAAGAATTTAAGATTGTAGTTTAGGTTTAGGTGAGGGAAATCTAAAACGACAGCGGACATGGAGACACGGGATGCTATTCGCTCTGTTGTGGAGAATATTCCCAGCATTTGCCAACTGAAGCCCAAACAAGAAGAGTGTTTGGTTCACATTTTGAATGGAGGTGATGTTGTGGCCCTACTCCCGACAGGTTTTGGGAAAAGTTTAATTTATCAACTGTTACCGATCGTCAGCGAGAAACTGGGGAGGCCAAAGTCCGGCAAGGCGATAATTGTGGATGCGTAGATTTACTTCACATAATCTGCAAAAGTCGTTCACAGCCATCTTCACTCCAGTATTTCGCTCGATGGTTTTGTTTCCGCAAGTTTTCATATAACAAAAATCCTTCTAGAGTTATTTTTCCCTCTTGCTTACAAATGAGCTGTGAACATTGACTGACTGTCTTCCCTGAGTTAAATGTAACGCTTACAAGCTTTTTTTATTGACGCCTTTCCACAATTTAAATGCTAATTGAGCAATTACTTGAGGCATGAAACACTTCAGTAAGTCCATACTCTTTCTTTTAAGATTACGAGTGTGGAAATGGCATTCATTGTTTGAATTTCACTATGAATTTTATTATTCAGAAATGTATTGTTTTTTGAGTATCGTATTGGTTTATATAGGAGAATGTGGAGCTCACACTTGAATTTAGTTAGCCTGGTAACACCAAACTCTGCTACTTCGCTTTGCTTTGTAGACAGAGTCTGGAAGGGCATAATTGACAAGCGTTTACTTTCTCGTGGGCGGGCGCTTGTCTGAAGTTTAAAATCATTGGTGTACCCGTAGGCCAATCACATAACGGTAGGTTATGACGCATGTTATTCGCCGGCTCAGCCGCCTCGAACTTCCGCTGTAAACACAGTTACAGTGTTTCCGTAAAAAATCAATTTTGGTGCATCACCAATATAAAAAGAACAGTATTTTATAGGAAATGCGTTTATGATTGAAATACAAAAGTTTATGCTCGTCAATGAGGCCTGTCTGGAAGAAGAAAAAAAGCAGCACACTCTCACTCCTGATTAAACTAAACTAAAACTAGAAAGCAATCTTGATTATTACATTTGCACTCAAGTTCTAAGGAACAAGAATGTGTAAAATATTTAAATATGTTCCAGTAAATGTGCATTACAGATTCTACTTGTTCCAAGGAGCTCAGACCATTCTGAGATGAGATATTGAGGTTTGCGTCAAGGTTTGCTGGGGGCCATGACAAAGACAGATCTATGCTATGGTTAAACCAAGTAAAATAAAAATTTGGTGTTTTACAAAAACATTATATAGAGGTAATTAGAGGTCGATCGATTAGTGGATTTTACCGATAGCTAGGTTGGACCACACTGGCCGATACAGATTAAATCAACCGATAGTTTTCAAAATGGATACCGAAAGAGAGCTAGTGCTTTACTATTTATAAAAAAAAAAAAAATTAAAAAAAAAGCAGCAACAGTACTGAACCATACTTTGTAAATGAATAAAAATATTAATATTATTTACTATATTGATCATTAGAGTTATTTCATAATTTGCTAATGTTAAAAGAAGAAACTTTAAAATGTAAAAATATAGCCTATTAGTAGCTAATAGTGAATGTTGAAATGAAAACACTAACAAGGAACAATACTTCTACAGTTTTCATTAATGCTACGAATGGACTTTTATTGTTAAATGTTACCATTTAATTTCAACAGTCATATAAAGATGGCCATGTTTAAATATCTACACAAGGCCATAGCATTAAAATTACATACATATGGATATTTTATGTGTACTCGCACACTTTATTTGCTTCTATTTTTTAAACACTTGATAATAAAAAAAAAAAAGTTAGTTGCACAGCGCTGCGTCTAGGAGAACTCAGAGACATCACACAAACCAGACGCTTTGCATTCAAATCAAGTGGCGGTCTAAAACAATTTATTTAAATCACCAAACGGACATAAGTTTGCTTCAAGAATGAACAATGTGGCATAAATGAGTTTGAAGTTCGGTGTTTAAAAAAACAGAGCAAGTGGAAAGAGAAAGCGCGATCTATTACAGCTCTCTACATGAAGCATACCGACTTTATTAGAGCCACAGAAAGACAAACGTTTTGCTGAAAAATGCACAATACATAATTTATAGCCTAGGGTGAAGTCATTATATACATTCACAACGATTTGGGACAAATATAATGTAATTTAATAGAAAACTATGTGAATGGCGCTCTGGTCAGCGGCAGGCTTTTCTGTCGGCTGCATTTAAATGCGCGTCTGGAGTTTCCCGCTCTGTGCAGCGCGCAGTATCACGTGTCAAAATAAACAACAAGTGCTGTCAGTGATTTCCGCCTCTAGAGGCCGCTCTCGTACTGTATAATGCCAGCGGACCCTTCTCAGCCATTCCGGCAACGGTTGCAAACCGGAAAACTATCGGCATGGATTTTTGCCGATAACCGATAGTTGTGGCAATCAACTATCGGTGCTGATTAATCGGCAAAACCGATGAATCGGTCGACCTCTAGAGGTAATCACTCAAAAAAGTGAGGAAAATGAAATCTAGCAAGCATTGAACTTTAAAATTTTTGGACCAAATGAGAAGAAATGACCCTTTTCAAAGATTCACCAAAGAAACTGAGGAAGTCAAAATTCTCCCCTAGTTAGGACAGACACGCAGTCACAATATTCATGAGATTACATGCAGGAGACTCCCACCTGTTGTCTACTGGAGGTCTAATTTTAGCCATGGTAGAGGCGGCCATGGGCATCCCGAGCGTAGAGCCCAGTGTCATGTTGCCGAGAGTGGTGCGGCCACTACTGCCCAGCGAGGCGTTTGAAAGGAAGCTGGGAAACGGCTCATCCTCAATGTTTTGGAAGTTCTCCATGTCTGTGTGACTCATTGACACAGGGCTTCACCACATGAGGAGTGACCTATAAAAAAAAAAAAAAAAAACAGAAGAGAGTGAACAGGCCACATCATGAGTTCCTATAGGAAACCGGTGATAAATTATACTGTCATAGTGTACTTGGGTGTTTACTGGACATTGTAGACTGCCATGAATCTGTAAACGTCTGCATCAAGTCGACTTAATACAAAGCTGGACAATGTTATTTCTTTTGGACAGTGTCAAATCAGACATGGGGGTTTAAAACTCATACTGTTACTCACAGCTGACATATGTTGATATGGCTGCAAGTTCCTGTTACAGTTTGCTTTATTACTAAAAAAATGCCAAAGCACATTGTTACTGAATAAAAAACGACATTTAGCAACCTCGTGAACTTGACTGCCTCTTTCTCTAGAATTGGCGTCTTTCGCCTGTAGTTAGCAGACTAGCTTTATCAATTCAATAACCAACAACTTTAACTGCACATTAACCTCTGTAGTATGTTTCTGATAGCAGAATAACAGTCTTTTTGGGTGGACTGAATAAAAACTAAACAAATAAGGTTAACGGGCTCTTTAACTCAAACAAACGTCGTTCAATGGAGACTAACGTTAACTTAATCAAGGCCGAGATACAAACACTTTCAACCACACAAATTAAACAGTTCAACAAAGACGAAAGTAACACTTAAAATATCACTTAAACAATAAACGACCCTTTTCCTGGCTCGGGCTTACTGTTTTTTGGCCAGTCGTTGAATGAAAACTAAACAGTGACAACAACTCTGAAAAAGATCTGCAACAGCTGAGAGGAATCGGTTTCGAAGACAACTTACCATGAGAGGAAAAGCGGCACTTGTGCCTTAACAAACGTACTTCATTCAACTACTTCATGCAAATTCAGCACCGATAATCCGTGTAATGCTAAAAATCGTTGCAGTTACAGCAGCCTCCCCGCTTTTTGAGAAGAGTTTGTCGAAGTGTAAAGATGAGGTGAAGCCATTACGGAGGAATCCCGCCTCTAGGTTTCTCTTTGCGTGGGCGGGGCTTCGACATAACGGCAAATTTCATTGGACAATCCTTTTTGACTACTTTCAAAGAGTGGCGAAATCATGTGTCAATCACGTTGTTGTGTGTTTTGAATAAAGAAGCTGTTTGTTGAAAACATTTGTACATAAATCAGTTCTAAATAGCGTTGCTTTATGTATACTTTACAGTTAGTAATTACAGCAGAAAAAATCGGAATGCATGAGGACTTTAATTAGTTGTAGAGATCTTGCGATCAAACATTTTAAATGAGTATATAATTATAATTTGCGAAATTACAAACGACGTTCCATATAAACTACGAGATCGTGAAATGTGATCCACAGAGCAGCTGAGTCTGGCAGCTGTGGGAGCCCTACATGACAGTTGCTAACTGAACACATTCATTGTAATTCATCTAACAGCACATTTGGACTGTCTGACAAAATTTAGACTAGAAATAACAATTATTCTGATTTACGACCATACACAAAAATCCAGAGCGCAGGACAAGATTTATGTATTCATATACAATAACAAATACAAGAGTTGTAGAAAGCATTGCTTAGTGAACCACTAAAAATACAGAAAATGTTTTAATGTCATTACTTCAAAATATGAACACCATCCATTATGAGACGGTGGTGGTAAGAACATTTCTAGTTTTCTTCAGGCCCAGTCAGATTTTTATATTCAATCCACTACTTTATAAATAATAAAAGAAAACAATTCTGTTTAACACAATGGCATTTAATACAACTTCCCTTTTTTATTCACAAAAACTTTTGACCATACATGTAAGTCAAATCATCTATCAAAAGTAACCTAGCAAGGATTATTATACGGTTATCGCATAGTTTACTAATAAAGTAGAAATGCATGATTCAAATTAAACAAGCTCAAATGTTTCTGAATACTTCATATATACCAGTTGCTTAAACCTTAACCTTTATGATTCTCATACAATAACACGAGATTAAAGTCAATTAGACCAGTATTTTGCAGCTTTGTAACAGCAGCATCTTTTTTCCTTAATCATGTCAACAAAACATAATTAAAATAAAACATGTACTCCTATATAGATGTGGTATCTTTTCATGATCAGAAAATCCATTTAAACATGACTCATTTCAAAATACAGAAATGGGCAAAAAGGCAGAAAAGTCAATTTAAAGAACATTGCTTGAAGGCAGTTTATAATAATAATGGACCCATGGTAAGTGGCAGTCTTCTTGCATGTCCAGCAAGCACAATCAGTTTGTCTCAGTGTAAAGTCCAGTATCAAAGAAGTGCTCTGCTCCAGATTTCCTCAGGGTGGTCCTGTCATATGGCATCTATCTTCCAGTGGCCCCGTTTAGAGCACTCTGTGCCGTAGCAGATCCCAGGATGCCGCTCAGAGCACCAGGCTGACCAGACACTGGACTACCATCTCCCTTTAGAATACCTGTGCACTTCCAATTGTCCATATAGTTTGCTGGAGAAATGGGCAAATTACAATAAATGAATAATTCGTAACACTTCAGTTGGGTGCATTTTTTGATGACTGTCATGACAAACTCTCACCTTTCCAGAGTCTCACACAACCATCATCACCAGAGGAAGCCAGAAGTGTACTGGTGATATTCCAGCTGACCCGCCACACCTGAGAGTTATGACTGTCAAACTGGGCCAGCACCTGCACCTCAAATTTAGTGGGCGCTGAAGAAGAGCTGTCCTTTCTGTTAGTAAAAAAGCAAGCTAATTCAAGTAAATCTATTGGCATCTAATTAGAATTTACCCAAATGTCTCTAAATTTAAAGCTTTAGAAAAAAAGCTTGCATTATTAAATAACCCTGACATAATTGAATATTATAATAAAAGTAATACAATTAAGAGTATAGATGCAGTGATGTACAAGGTTAAACAGTAAAGACAAATACATGGCACCACTACACAACTTCCCATTCTACCGTAATATACATTTAGTTTCATTTTGCTCACCGAAGTGGAACCAGTTTGAAGATGCGCACGTCTTTGGTTGCAATAGCAAGTACATGGAAAGACCGTCCCAGATTTGGAGCAAATGCAATATCATGTACAGCATCTGTAACCGTCATCAGCGTCTCTGCTTTGGCATATTTCCTACAACCATGAAAATAAAGTCAAAAAATAAATATTCAACCTGTGAAGCTTAAAACACGTATTTAAATATTTAAAATGTGTATAAAAGATTTGTGTGCTAACTGTTGGTATTTCTTAGGTCAGTGTGACAATGACTAAATTCAGATGACTAAAACTTTTTTTCCCTGGATGAGTGTGAACTAGCTTATAAAAGGATAAAGAGAATTGAAGGCAAACCTTGTAACTTCATTATACTCATATATCTGAACTTTGCCGCCATACGTTACATTGCTGTCATCGCTACCCACTGCAATCATAGGTGCATGAGCTCGGGAACTGTAAAGACAAAAAAAATATTTGTATTAATTAAACAGGTGCATTCACTGATTCAGTTTACCAAGACAGTATAGTCTCAAAAGTGGTCTGAGATGCCTTGAAAGTCAAAAGAGACTTGGAAATGTGTTTTAACATCTATTGCGTCTGGCCTCACTGTTCGATGCTGACAAGCATGTAAAATATCTGTGCCATTTGCAGTCACAGATCTAATGAGAACACAGTCGATTTCAAACTCAATTAGATCTCAATTATCTGAGACTTTCAGATTCAGGATATATCAAGTCACAAAATGTGCACATCTGCAAAGTAGATTCTGCAACTAAATCCACAACTGTGTAGGTGTACATGCTTACATCTATTCACATGTAGATGTGTTTATCTATCAGTTGTGAATTCTCACCTGGAAGGGTTCCAGGAGATGCAGGAGCAGGAGAGTTTGGACGAGATCTCATGCTGCAGGGACCACTGGCTCAGGTTCATCACGTCAGGGGCCTCGTAGATTCGCACCACCCCGTCTGCAGAACATGTGGTCAGCATCAAGCCCATGTGCTTCGGGGCAAATTTCACGTCAGTCACAGATGTCCGACTGTCCACAAGTGTGGTTCTCTTTATCTGATGTGAGAACAGGGGAGACAAATGTTGACTGTTGTAATGTACAAAAGTTATGCACAGGCTATGTTTGGCATAGAATAACTGCTTTCTGTGCAATATATACAGTATACTGTCAAATATATGCAGTGCAGCATAACATAAGACTTAAAAATTAGCACTAGACAAAGAAGAGCACACTTAGCATTGTAGCCACTCTTATTTAGGAATCCTCCTTTTACAACCATGTATGAACCCTAACCAAATCCAACTTATTTAGGGCAAATGCACATGCTAGAAAGGATTTCTTACCCAGTGGCTTTGTCCTCGTTGTTTGTCATTTGACTCTCCAACAATCTCCTCCCATACTATAGCAGTACGATCAAAGGAGCAGGATGCCAACACTTGTCCAAACTCTGGATGGGCCCAGGTCACTCTCCAAACCGAGCCACTGTGAGTCTAAAAAAAAAATTGGGTTGGGATATGACTCCAATCTTGATCTTTGTGTGTGTGTGTGTGTGTGTGTGTGTGTGTGTTTTCATTCAGATTTGAATTACATTATACTTCACACAATACTTCATTACATAAGAATGCAATTCCAAACTTGATTTTGTGTGCTTTTAGCATTTTTAATCAGATTAGAATTATAATTGATAAATAACTGATTAATTTAAATGTTTTATCCTGATGCCCCCCACCCCCGGACTCCTGGTTGAGAACCACTGTTTTATGGTAAGACCTACTTTCCAGCTGGCTGTGCAGTTCCATTCTCCATTATCACCCTTATCCCACACCTAAGAGGGAAAAAAACAAAACCCAAAGATTTGCACACTTTATCATGGTCACGTCCTTTCATGTACACTGCATGCTCGTTAACCACATATGTTGCATGCATTGCAAACAAACTCTAACGTTAGCAGGCCATGGGATGATAAACCATTTACCTTAATGCTTTGGTCGCTGGAGCACGTCGCCATTCTCCGCCCGTGAAAATCATAAGAAACATCGTGGATCAGATCTTTATGATCGGCTGCGATGCTGCGCGCGACAAACATCCTGTTTTTATTATCGACACTTCTTGATAGTGGCACGCGGGAAGTAAACACGAACTTGTGCACTTCCCTACTCTTTTTAAACGCGAGGTTGAAAGTGGTCCAATCACGTTGGACTTGGAAAGCATGTGTCCCAGATCTTTATAATAAAAGATCGGATAAACTATTTTAGAGGTTGACGACGTGAAGATCAGCGGAAATCTGCGCATGCGCAATAAAAGCCGCCTCGCATATTAATCAAACAGCGCCCTCTATTGCATGCAATAATGACCGTGCAGAAGACAGTGTTGCCAACTTAGCAATTTTGTTGCTAAATTTAGCAACTTTTCACACTACCCTAGCAACTTTTTCTTCCAAAAGCACCTAGCAACAAATTTAGCTATTTTTAACATTTGGCAATTTTTTGATAAATGACTTAATAAAAAGGCGCAATTTCCATCTAAATTACACAAAATGAGTAAACCAAAGATGCATAGCAGTACACACATCACATGAATTAAGTTACCTGCTATTTGTTCAATTTGATAATTGTTCATTTTTGATACAACTTAGCTTGTGCCTGCGATTGTTGATCAGTTAGTACACTTATAAGAAAAATATCTAGAAAAATGGTAAAGGTACTAATAACTTTTCAGGACATTGTGTGTTATCCATTGTCACCCTGTAACCCGAAAACACAATGGGTAATTTAAAACGCAGGTTAAAAAAAAATCCTTAATGTTAACATAGTAGATTGTGCCCTATTTTACAGACTTTTCTTAGATTGTAGCACACTAACTAACTACTAATACACTGCTTAAAACTAGAACTGTTCAGAATGTGTAGTTTTATAAGTTCACGAGCTAATAATAATAAAAAAAAAAAAATTATGGCTCAAAACTGTGTTAGTGTTCAATAATTCAGTGTTATATTTAAAAACAGTCATTTATATTTTAATATTAGGCATTTATAGTGTTTTACAAACAAGTCTAAATTAACATTACTTTTTTTTGCTAAAGTGACATTTTTGCATCGTAATTACGCAATGATGGCATCACGCAATGACATCACAACATCATTTAGCAACAAGTCAATCTTCCTTTAGTAACTTCCCCGTGAAAATTAGTTTGCAACACTGAAGGAAACCACGAATGTTTGACATTTGCATTTATTGAACAGTAAAACATGTTCGTGTTAAGAAAACATTAGAACCTCATCAACAATCCTTACTCGTTTGGATGAACAAAATCAACTGGCTAGAAAAGAGCATCCAAAATGTGCTCTGCTAAATAAAAGGCAGCTGTTTTAGATCATTCAACACAACAGTAATAGGA
Organism: Onychostoma macrolepis; assembly: GCF_012432095.1. Classification (NCBI taxonomy): domain Eukaryota; kingdom Metazoa; phylum Chordata; class Actinopteri; order Cypriniformes; family Cyprinidae; genus Onychostoma; species Onychostoma macrolepis. Next base: position 24,134,411 of record NC_081170.1, on the reverse strand, counting down.
CGTGAACAGTGTAAACATGAAGAACCTTCAATCCCTTATATAACAATTAGAATTTAGAACTCATCAAAACACACCCATCATCTCTGCAATAAGTAGTATGGGAAGCAAAAGAGGAGCAAGGGACAACTGAATGGAAGGGCCAGCGTTGCAGAAGTCTTCCTCACAACAGGTGGTGTTCAAGGTGTAGAAGGTCTTATTGGCAGGAAACTCTACATCTGTTGTCTTGTTGCACTCCTCCACAGGAAGACAACCCATCACCTTTATATCCAGGACAGAAGCTGAAAAACCAAAGGGGAAAGACTGCAGAGTAACTGAGGTAAACGGATTTAAAAAAAAAAAAAAAAAAAAAAACCCAAAACTGAACTTTAGAAAACCACATTTACCTGCTTTACCAATTCCCACATAACACAACTCATCATCACTGCAGTTTGTCTTGGTAGTGAAACACACATCCCAGAATCCAAGATCACACCGAAAGCACTCAAGTGCTTGTCCTGCAAGCAAAGGGAAAGTAAAGGTGTATTATTCTCTAATGGAACAAACAGGTGTGTATAGTGTAGTTGCATTTTTTGTTGTTAACGATTTTCAGATGCCATTAAAGCTATTAAAATCACTCATATTGCATATACAAAGGGATTTGATCACATTGGTTCTACTTAATGCAGTAGTATAGAAATAAATAGTTTACAAAAATCCATTCAAAATATTTGTTACAATAAAACAATATAGCACAATAGGCTACTTCTCAAATTCCATGGAAGTTGACTTACCCAAACAAAACAAAGACAGCACCATCACAAAGGCAGTAAAAATAGTTCCTCTCATGTTTAAGTGAGTTTTAAAAGTAGATAAGGCCATAATATGAAAGCAACACCTTGAGCTGGATACTACCAAACAGACAGACAGTCTATACAATCGTGTGCGACAATGGGGATTGCTGCATAATGCATGATAAGGTGTGAGGGGGATAAAAGCATTATCTTATTAGCCATTAATAAGAAGCAGCTGTTTAGCACGTGTAGCGCATGAAAACCCTAATTGTATCACGTGCATGTTCAGACACATCCTTTCTCAATCGTATTTCAATGCAATCAAATTATTTAAGTTGACAATACATGTAATGTAACCTAATGATACATTTAATTAATTACACCAAAAGACGACAAGAAAAAACGTAGTGATCTTTTCAATCATTTTCTTGGAAGTAGTGTTTCATTTGTGAACGAATCTTTAGTTTGAACAAGACTCGCTTAATTCGGAACGTGTTACTCTTTAATAGTTCTGCCTTATAAAGTTTTATATTTAAGAAATAGTAATGCTAGTGTGCTTTTTAAACTATTATTTATGCTTAATATTGTCTTTTTGCTATAGCTGGTGAATGAGATGGCGGGAAATATGAGCTTAGTTGACATTTGTGGGAAAACTTGATTTGTAAATGTGGAAATTTAGTAAAAAAAAAAAAAAGGCTTGAGTGAATGACCCACTCATAGTAGTAGCCTTCTCAAAGAGTCAGTGAATGAACCGTTTTTGGTGAACTGATTCAAAAGATTCGAGACACTTGTATGAGTCTCCACCACTACCTGGAAGTAATCGAGGTAGCCATGTGGACTCTTGTCGACAGAGGGCGCTGTTTGTCGCTCTCCACTGGCACACGGAAGTAGCCGATGGGGGTGCTGAAAGTGCTGGTAATTTTATCCTCTTTGATGAGGGTTAACATCGCACTGCATCGTTCCTTGCCGTTTTTACGGGATCATGACCATTTTTAACAATGGAATCGCGACCCCTCGTTTGAGCTCAGACGACATATGATTGAACCATTTCCCATTTGAATAACCCCGCTTCGGAGAGAAAAAAAATAAAAAATGGATCAGGAGTTTGAGAACATCGATTCATCTGGACAGTGGCAAAACCTTTATAATGTAAGTCATACGGTTCTTCTGAATGATTAAATTTGTGCCGTTCTTAGGATGAACGCTTGGGATACCTGCTGTATTCTACCCTGATAGATTTGTAGTGTTTATCTAATAGTCCTGTGTAAGTACTCGGGCCGTGAGAACGAATGGGTAATTCAACTTTGCGTTACAGCGCATGCGCGTAATACCGAGAAATACGGTCCACATGAATTTACTGCCCGCAGCTACATCTGTAATAATCTTCTTTTGTGAATGCGAACGTGAGTCTAAATGGTTTTACAATCATTTAGAACTCAGTCAGCTTATTATTTTTATTTTTTTCTTGTCAACAAGCAAAACGAATAAAACCATACAGCGAATTTTGTCAAGTGTTAAAATAACTTGTTTACACTGAGTTAATGCCAGCAATGTGAAGTGCGTGAGTGGTCATGTCACAGTGCGGTGCATTAGAGCAGCTTCCTGTGAACACGTGGGCTGCGTCTCAACACCTTGTGAGCTATCTACCTAGACAGCATTTCAAGACATCACAGTTGCACGTTAGTTTGTTTTAGGCACCATTTGCGTTCCGAGTCCGATCACCCTAAATGTCATCTGATCTCTGCCGCCTTCTAAATCCCCCGCGTGCATCTGTGATACTCAAAAATGCCGTCAAGTTAGGGAGCTCGCTAGGGTTTGACACACCTCCATGCGCTGATATGGTTTCTGAGAACTGACGAGCACTTCCCAAGAACTGAAGAACCGACGCTGTCAGTTCTCTATAACTCAGCCAGATAGTCCTACATGCCCAACCCCCCTTATTTGTCTGAATATATCTTCTTCTGACCGTTTTATTTGTTCTTTATTTATATTTTAATAACACACCCTCCTCCTTTCGTCATATTAAAAATATAAAGGCAAGTTTATATGCCGGTTACATGCATGTAATATATGAGAGCGGAGTGGTGTTTTTTTTTGGGTTTTCACACTGATGTTTGTTATTTTGTAATCTCTTTCTAGGAAATCCGTAACCAGTCTCAGGAGTGTCCCTACAAAGTGGCAAAGTTCCCAGAAAATCGCAATAGGAATAGATATAGAGACGTCAGTCCCTGTAAGTTTCTTCCATGTAAACCATTTTAACGTTTCACTCATTTTGTAACCTTGCCCTGAAAAGGACAGTTTACTTAAACTTGTATCATTATTTAGCCAACATCATGTTGTTTCACATCTGTATGACCTTTTTGTTTGTTTTTTTTTTTTTTTGTCTGTGAGCCAAAATAGGAAATGTTATAGCCTCAGGGTAACAGCCTCAGTCACCATTCACTTTCATTGTAAAAAGGAAAAATGTAGTGAAAGTCAATAGTGACTTAATGTGTAAGACAGATATACAGATTTGAATGACAATTGTTTTATTAAAATAGTCCTTACAAGCTTTTTTTCTGTAAGCTTAATCTTGATTTCAGATGAATTTAACATAAATTGCCAAAATATTTGTCGACTCTCCCTGAATAACTTGAATTTTTGTGTTAAGATGATCACAGTCGGGTGAGATTAGAAAATTCAGAGAATGACTACATAAATGCGAGCCTAATCACCATTGAGGAGGCCCAGAGAAGGTACATATTGACACAGGTATGGCAGTAATGGAAAAAGTAAGTCCACTGTTTGCATTTAGCTGACTTGCATTGATGTCTCATGTGACCTTAATACACATTTACATTAATTCTTATATACCAACAAATTTGATTTACATGTTTCCCCTGTTTTTATTTCATTTAAAACAGCCTTTTTAACAGCCTTTTGTAGAACAAAGAAGAATGTCTCGAAGATTGTAATTTAATGTAACATGCATTTATTTTGCATTGATCAGCTTGTTTGCGTATTCTCTAATGTAATCGGAGACACTTTTCTTTTTCTGCAGGGCCCACTGAGGAACACTTGTGGTCACTTCTGGCAAATGATTTGGGAACAGCGTTGCAAAGCAGTTATTATGCTTAACAGAGTTATAGAAAAAGGCTCGGTGAGTGAACACAAACAACGTTTGTTCTTTGCCTTGCTTCGTCTTTACATTTATTAACATTTTCATTTAAAAGAAGGGAACCGCTTGTGGTCCGCAAGTTGTTTTTTTTGTTTTTTTAAATATTAGTACATTTATTTAGCAAGGATGCATTAGTTCATGGAAAGTAACAGTAAAGACCCTTACTTTTACCAAAAAAAAAACATTCATTCCGATATGTTTTTTGCTGTTTTTGTTCAATCTGAACAGGAGAAGTGTGCGCAGTACTGGCCATCAGAGGAGGAGCGAGACATGGATTTCAGTGACACTGGGTTTGTAGTGACTCTGGTGTCTGAGGATGTCAAACCGAATTACACAATCAGACTATTAGAACTCAAAAATGGCAAGGTGAACATAATGTTAAATCATTATGTCACTGAATACTTCTCTAAACAAAACATAAAAAATAAATGTTTCAATTTTGTCCCATATTTTTAGATGGGAGAAACCAGAGAGATCTACCATTTTAATTACACAACGTGGCCTGATTTTGGCGTGCCAGAGTCCCCAGCATCATTCCTCAACTTCCTCTTCAAGGTTCGAGAATCTGGCTCTTTGGGGCCAGAGAATGGACCTGCGGTGGTCCACTGCAGTGCAGGAATAGGGAGATCTGGGACTTTCTCATTGGTTGACACCTGCCTTGTATTGGTAAGGCTGCAGTTACAAAATATTTAACTCTAAAGGTTTTACAGCTCATCATGATTTATTACATGCATTATGTGAGACTGCAATATTTTTTTTAACCTGGGTTATCATGTACAATATAATGTTCTGTTTAACTGATATTTCATTGTCGTTTTGTATTTATAGATGGACAAGAGGAAAGACCCTTCGTCTGTGGACATTCAAAAGGTTTTGTTAGACATGAGAGAGTATCGAATGGGCCTTATCCAAACCCCAGATCAGCTTCGATTTTCATATATGGCAGTCATGGAGGGAGCAAAGAGCATCCTGGAAGACTCGGCTCTACAGGTGTCAAGCATGGTGCGATTGCATTATTACATTTCGTTATTGTTTATTAATAACCAGTGTTGCATCAAAAATAAAATAAAATTGTATTGCATTTATTTGCATTATATTGTGTTATTTCCAAAAAAACGACATCACTGTTCCAAATATTGGGGACAGTAGATTTATGGTAGATTTAATAGATTTATACGTAGAGACATTAATAATGAATTTTGAACTTTGAAACACTAAATTATTTATTTATTTTTGTGTGTGTTACTTTGTTAAACCAATATATGTGAATAGTTGATGTGTAACATGTTGATAAAACTAAAAAAAAAATAAGTTTGCTTCCTAAAAGTATCTAATGTACTGTGTATGTATCTCTAACCCTAAACCTTTTGCATTGACTGCAGAAGCAGCCTGAAGAATGGCAGGAGCAAGAAGCTTATTTGTTTTCATCTTCTCAGAGCTCCATCCTGAATTCAGAGAAAATCAACGGACAGTCTGACTCTTGTACAGAGCCACATGATCCAGGAAGAGAACAAGACAGCATACATTCAGAAAAGGAAGAGCATACAGAGTTAAAAACATTAAGGTAAGATAAAAGAAAAAATAATGTTTTATCTTGTTAACTGATAGCTGAGAGTGTAATTATTCAGTTTTTCTAAATCTAGTTCAGTCAACCATAATTGTAACAACATTACTAGACAGAATTAATAGTTGATCAAGTTCTATATGTAATACATCCATTACCACTCAAAAGTTTGGTGTCAGTAAGATCTTTTATATATATATATATACACACACACATTAATATTAATGCTTTTATTCAGCAAGGATGCATTAAATTGATCAAAGATGACAGTGTAGACTTTTTAACAGTGCTGTCAAACGATTAATCGCATCCAAAATAAAAGTTTTTGTTTACATAATATATGTGTGTAGTGTTTATTTATGTATGTATAAAGACACACTCATACTGCATATATTTTGAAAATATTTACATGTATATATTTATATTCATATGAATTATATCATGTATAAATATATTTAATATTATAAACGTAACATATTTTTCTTAAATATATACATGCATATGTGTATTTATATATGCATAATAAATATACACGGTACACATTATTATTATTATAATATTATGTAAAAAAAACAAAAACTTATTTTGTATGCCATTAATCATTTGACAGCACTACTTTTTAATGTCACAAATTAATTAATTTAAAAAAAATTTTTTAATAAATGCTGTTCTTTTGAACATTATATTCATTAAAAATCTTGGGGGGGAAATAAATAAATAAATATCGCGGATTTCACACAATTTCACAACCTTAAATATAATAATTATTAAATTTAATAATGTTAAATATTAAAACATATTATATAAAGCATATTAAAATGGATTTCTGAAGGATCATGTGATACTGAAAAATTCAGCTTTGCCATCATAGCAAATTTTTGTAATATATTAAAATAGAAAACAGCTGTTTTAAATTGCAATATTATTTCACAATATGACTTTTCATAACCAAGATTTTGTGAAAATATTTAGAAAAAGGACGTGCATTGTAATTATGCTAATACCAGGAAAATAGCTCACATTTTTTTTCCTATTAAAAAATCGGAAGTAATCAACCATGTGTGTGTTGTTATTATTTCCAGCCTACGCAAGCGGAACCGCGAGGAACGGATAGCCAGCACAGCACAGAAGGTGCAGCAAATGAAGCTGAAACTAAGCGATTCGGAGAAGAAGAAAGAGAAGTGGCTTTTCTGGAAACCAATTCTCCTAAACGTCGGCGCTGGTGCAGCTTTAGCGCTGGGACTGTGCATGTGCTGGGCCTTTCTGTCCCAGTAATGCCGTTTTATCCCACAGATTCCTCTTCTTGTCTTTTATTTGCCCAGGGACCCAAATTATGGTACTCCTATTAGTAGGTGCTTGAATGTTTCTAGATAAGGGACACAAAATGTAGAATGATCGTGTTTACAAGCATTCATACCCGGATGTTCTTCATGATTTATTGAATGTTTGTGTCATGTGGTTATTACAGTGTAACGAATGATGTAGTTACATTGTAACTACTATCGTAATTCCATCATGGTAAGTTCTCGCGGCCTAACGACTTTCACTGTACAGTATTTTGTCTGAGTTTATATGCGGAGCAATGTTAAATAGACCCTCACCGGTCCGTCTGAGTCAGTTTATTAAATGCGTCTGTTTGCTAAATTTCCGCATGGATATTCATAGGGTGACTCATTTGTTTCAGTAGGTCAAAGCCCAGTGAGTTTCCGTACATGCACATCTCAGGATCTTCTAGTAATAAACTGACTGTAGATTCAGCCAAATGTAATAAGTGGTCTGGTTTCCACTTTCAAAAATGTACATAGTAAACTCTTTACTAAAGAAGAAATATTGCTGTTTTTGATTGCATTATTTGTTTGTCTCTGGCATCTACTGTGCATATGCTTTTCTGGTTTCTCAAGCTGATTTGCATCCATAAAACGATATCTCTCATTTCATCGACGCACGTGGGGTAAACCTGATGTATGAGTGCAAGGTTGTGACAGATTGCATATTTACAGATGGCTACATCAGTGCAGTGTCAGGTCTGTTAGGTTTAATTTTTAGACAATGGATGCTAAACTAACCCTAGCGATTTATTTTTGTCTCCACGGATCATAGTTTGTTTCCAGTCGCCGTTACCTCACACTGTAGGATTTCATTGTGGGTTTAATGCCAATTACTTAGCAGAATCAATGGGAGTCAAATTAGATGTCTCTTCCTGCCATGGTTCCAGGAATTGATCCAATATTTCCAGAAGTGGCTAATGGTGGAGTGGTAATTTCATTCCATCTAGACAAGTGACCAACCGGGAAAGAACAATCCTTTTTCCTCTCAGCAGTCTGTTGTCACAAGTACGGGAAAAAGCTGTGTTTAAGGGATGACCTTTTAGGAGCTAATAACATTTTATATGATATGAGTTATGAGAAAGCTGTTCCCAATATGCTTTGCAAATGTAAGTGACATCTGGTTTACTGATACACTATAAAGCTCTGAAAATATTTTTAATTGTATTAAATAAATAAAAAAAATGTGTTTCAGTAATAAGTCAAATACAGAACGAAAAGTACAGTGGATTATTTAACAGAACAATACAGAATAAACAATTTTAACGTTTAGGCAGTTACACTTGAAAAGCTTTATTGGTTTCTTATTTTCAGTAGATCCACGTTGGTAATATGTTGTTTTTTTTAATGCATTTATTTATGTTTTGTTATTCTTTACTTGTGAATGCAAAATTTAGCTAAAATATTTAAACGATTAATGATGTAATTCTCTTTTTCAGAGAGGTTTGGGTTACATTTACATATATTAGCCAATCGTGCGGTTCTAAATGTAAAGCTTTGTCACGTCCAAATCCAAATAGAAGAGAATACACATTTGCAAGCCTTGGTTACTTTGGGAATTTTTCATGATTTTAGAATAGCAGTTTTGGGTTTAAGAGCAACATGTCTATGGTTAATATTACTTGAGGCTTTCACGTTTTGTTTTACAACATAAATGGCACAGTCGTTCCTCAAACAAATTTTAAAGCTGATGTGTTTTAAGGAACTAAGTTGCTAAATAAGGACTTTCCATAAGAACAGCTTTACATGACTAAAAACGCACTGGGGAGAACTACAAGATACATTTTTATTATTGAATAAACATTACAGCTACATACACTTTCGTTCAAATGTAAATATTGAACATTTAATAAACTCAAAAATAAATTGTAAATTCAAAAATAAAATGGGGAAACCGTAAAATTGCATTTATGAATGTGGAATTTTAGCAAAAATGTAAAGTAATTTTTCATCCTTTTTAGAATAGGCCTAAAGGACATTTTCCCCAAAAGTGAGAGAGGAACACTGAATATTTTCATGGATACATTTCTGTATGTACGAAGTACAGCTTGTGTTTATAATAAACGAGAACTACAAGATCCAGGGGCTGAGTTTCATGACGTAATTTCCTAAGTATGAAGACGCTGTGCCTGATTTAAACCATAGAGTTTAATATTTTCTAGAATCTCCGAAAGCGTAAAGTATTAAAGCTCATAAAGAATACTGTCCGTTAAACGTAACGTAGTTAGGTTTTTGTTTTTCAGCTTTAAGTGTACTGTAAAAGCGCAGCTGCGAGTATGTACAGGCGCTGTGGAGACAGACTCCCGCTTGCCTTTCCGCCAGGATTTAAAACGCCTTCACATCGCATCCAGCAACAGAAGAAAATAAATAATACGAGTAACTTATGTTGAAACCCCGTGTTTAATGCAGACGCTGACTTCAAATGCTTTGACTTTTACATTTTAAACACTCTTGGCATTTCCACGCTCGAAAACATGTCCCTGCCACCAGAAAAAGCAACTGAATTAAAACAAATAATCCATGACCATTTAATCAAGGTAAATTAAGCTAAGTAACGTAATGATCTGTTTGTTGTTAACATTACTCGCAAATCATGACTATTCATTCACTTTAGTGCAATAGACTTTGCCTGTGTGTACTTTGAGCAAATTATTCATGTCAGAAACCATTCCTGTTTTGCATCATTTTATATGATTAACATAATTTTGGCTAACACTTTATTTCGATAGTCCACTTTAGACATTCTACTAATACAAGTAACTTTGCAACTACTACATGTCAACTAGCAGTCATTAGAGTATTAGTAGACTGTCTGCTTAATATCTTCTAACACTTTATTTTGATACTATGAGAAACTTTGCAAGTATATAAAAGTCAACTTAATCTACTAACCCTAAACCTACCCTACTGAGAGTTAGTAGACATGTAGTTGCAAATTAATGAGAATTAGTTGACATGTAGTTGCAAAGTTAACTTATAGTTAGTAGAATGTCTAAAGTGGACTATCAAAATAAAGTGTGACATAATTTTGTAGTTGTACGTTACTAGAAATGCATCACGGTTTGTTTTCCGATGCGATGTTGTTGTTTTAACTGGTTTATTTTGGTGGTTGACATGACAACCAGCCACACATGCAGTACTTTTATATCGTGTAATTTTATGCAATTCCTACGCATGCAGTTTTTATTTAAGTAAAAAGTTCAAGTACACGTTTATAATAGATTTAATGTTTTTGAAGAAAAAAAATCTTATTCTCAGCAAGGCTGCATTAACTTGAGCAAAAATAGAGTAAACAATAAGAACTGCTTTTTATTTGAATATATATATATATTTGAAATGTATTCAGCATATTAGAATGATTTCAGAAGGATCACGTGACACTGAACACTGGAGTAATGGCTGCTGAAAATCACAGTTATAAACTACGTTTTAAAATGTATTAAAATAGAAAACAGTGCTTTTAAATTGTAATGATATTTCACAATATTGCTGTTTCTACTGTATTTTTAATCAAATAAATGCAGCTTTTGTGAGCATAAGGGACTTCTTTCAAAAAAATGACCTAACCTAACCTACATCTTGATATTGAAAATCTCATAATGTTGTTATTTGTCAACTAACCCGTTTTCAGATGGATATCCATGGTAAAATCCGTGATGTTTTAGCGGAGACCGTGAGGGGTGATGGGCAGCATGGACAGCGCTCTCTCTCTGAGGAGGATTTCATACATGCTCTCCAGCGGAGGGGAATCGTGGATGATGTGATGAAAGATCTCCACTTCACAAATGTGGTAAGAGTATTTTGATTATATATTGATATTTTGCATACCTTGAGATTGCACAATGAATGCATCTTTTTACCAAAGCATAGATATTTTGTTTTTGCTTTAAAAGACTGGTTGGTTTCCCATCAGGATGTTTCTCAAACTGAAGCTGATTCTGTGAACAAGTCTGCAACTCGTTTTGTGGACAAGAACATCACACAGCTGAAGTCAAGTGAGTGATTGTTAATGGGTCCTCATTTTTACCCTCTAAACCCATAATTTTGTTCATCTTTAAAACACAAATGAAGACATTTTCTGTGCTTTCAGTGTAAGTGCATTATTTGCCATATTTGATGTGCAGCATGTATGTGCGCTGATCAACGTTTATATGTCAATAAAAGCTTGTTCATCATTGTTCATATATAAAGTGATTGTATTTTTTCAGAGGACTTGGATTAAACCGCTTGGTTCTTATGGATTACCTTTATTATATGAAGTGTCAAAGTTTTGGTGGAATGAACTTTAAATGGAGGGACGTACATCTCTCAGGTTTCATCAAAAATATCTTTATTTGTGTTTCAAAGATGAACTAAAGTCTTATGGGTTTGGAACAACATGGTTAATAAATGACTTTCCTGACAGGAAAAAGAACAGCATAAACCGTCTGTTGAACATCCTTTGTGTCCCAAGTAAATTATGACATTTTCATTTTTGAGTGAACTAACCCTTTAAAAACATTTCACCAGCTAACATCAGTCCACTAAGGAGATACCTCTACCTACAAGTTCTGGGCGGTAAGGCCTTCCTGGAACACTTGCAGGAGCCAGAACCTTTACCTGGTCAGGTGTGCTCTACCTTCACCCTTCATCTCCACTTCCGCAACCAGCGCTTCCGCTCCAAACCAGTCCCATGTGCCTGTGAACCAGACCTACAGGAGGGCTTTCTTCTGGAAGTCCACAGAGATGGCCCAGGTGTCTTAAGCAACCCTACTTTTTCTAGCAGTCTAATGTACTCCATTTCATTTCAAGAACCTGTCGTGTAAACCATGTCGTGTGTTTTTGTTATGGCACAGGAGATGCTAGCAAGATGGCTGATGCTACCACCATGCTGTCCATCTGTGATCCAGTGCACATGGTGCTGATTAAAACCGACACGTCTGGGGACACAACACTCATTTCTTCATATTTTGTTGACTGGCGGAGAGTTCTCAGTGCTCCCAACGGGAAAACCGGTGTCTCAGCAGAACTGCTGGGAGTGGGTAAGCAAATGTCGTATTATTAAAGGTGAACAGTTTTTCTTTCATAACACACAGTTTAGAACATTTATTTATCCTTATAATATTCCTGTATGACTTGCTCTCTTCTGTGGAACATAAAAGAATATATTTTGACTAATGTTTCAACGTTTTTAACTGTACATTGAAAGTTGATGGGGTATAAATGATACATTTAAGTGTTAAAGACAGGGGCGCGGGAAGATGTTTTAGGTTGGGGGTGCTGTACGCACGCACGCGCGCCGGGGGGTGGGGTGGGGGGGGATGATAAGGAATGTTGCGATAGAGGCTATTTACACTAAGTGAAAATAGCAGTATTTTTTAGTGATATGTTATTTACACAGTGCAAATAGCTTTAGGTTCTATTTATACTTTGTTAAAATAGCAGGATTCTGCTAATTACTTGTTGCAAATATTGAATAAAAGGGTATGATTAATTGTGGCGAAAAACACTATTAGAGAAAAATATTACTTATTGCAAATAGTGGCAATTATCTGCACCTCTGCATTGTAATACATTATAAAATAGTATGCAATAACTTATTGAGTGTAATTTATTTATTTTTTTCAAATTATTAAATGGATGCCACCTTATTGGGACAAAAGCCCTCCCTACACCTACCCTAACCCTACCCGATACTTTATGTTCAACTTTTTGATTATTTCCTTCATTTTTGTTAAAAAATAAATGCTTTTCTGATGTGATTTGAAATTTGAAAAGGGAGAAAAAAAGTTTGTCAAAAGGCAGATTCGAACCCTGGTCGATCGTGTCAAAAGGAGTATGACACACGCTTTACCATCTGCGCCACTGAATCTGACAACTGATGATTGTCTTTTGCAAATTATCCCAATCATACGTTTGTGGGTGGAGTTAGTGTAAATAGCCTCTGCCAACAACCGAGCTATTTGCACTTAAATAGACACTCCGATTTTTTTTTTTTATATTCCCAGCAATTAAACCGTTGCCCACAGAAAAAAACAGGGGGTGCTGCAGCACCCTCAGCACCCCCACTTCCCGCGCCTCTGGGTAAAGAACACATTAAAGGGTGTTAAGCCTTAGAAATGGTTAATGGGCATGTGTGCATGTGTTTTTTCCCCTCAGGCAGTGAATGTAAAGTAGCTGTTGGTGTTTTGAATCTGAAACTGAACTGTATCCTCCTCTTACTGAGACCTTGAGCCCTGATGTCATCACCACCCAGGTAAATCATTACTATATAAATGCTTCAGTTTATTTAAAATGAAGTCATTCTGTATAACATTCAAAGGAACATTTGAGGTTGAGTACAAGCTAAGCTCTACTGGTAGCATGAAAAAAATTATTTAGACTCATCCCTGTAATAAAAATGCTTACAGTAATGAAAGTCTATGGGGCAAGACATTGCACCAGGATAAATGTTAAATATGCACTGTTTTAAAGGTACAGGCACGTAGTTTAAAGGGATAGTTTACCCCAAAATTAAAATTCTGTAATTTAATCACCCTCATGATGTTCCAAACCCATACTTCTGTTCATCTTAAAAACATAAATAAAGATTTTTCTTTCTTTTTTTTAAAATGTGGGAGATTTCTGTTCCTCCATTCAAAGTCCATTCAACCAAAACTTTAAGAAAGTACAACAAAACTACACAAAGACATTGTAAAAGTAAACCATCAATTGGTTTATGAGGATTATTATGCTTCTGTGGAGACATAATCACTTTATATGATGAACAGATTTAATTTAGGCTTTTATTCACATATAAACATTGATCAAAGAATAAATACAGCACATCAAATATGGTAAATGTAAGCTGAAATGACACATTAAGCGTGCCCGCTTGACACAATAAAACAAACCTCATTGGTTCTCGCAAGCACATTTGACATTATTCTTGATTATTCGAACATTTGATGTTCGTTGTGTTTATGCGTTGATCATTGGTTTCATTTTTTCAGCTCCAGACATAACCATGTAATGAGCAGTTGAACGAACCACACCTATACACTTTTCCAGTTAGCCATTTTATCTGTCCACCATTTTTTTTTCCTTTGAACCCAGAACATTCCTTTAAAGGAGTTGTTATTCTCTAAGCATCATTTGTTACAAAAAGGGGGATGATAAGTCTTCAAAACAAAGCCTTCTCATAATTTCTCTATTATTTGTTTCAGTAACATTGCATTTTAAAAACAGCTTGCCTAAAACAAAAACTCAGGATCTTGCTTCTTCCAGCAATCCCTGGAAAGGCAGAAAACAGCAGAGAAGGAGAGGCTGTTTTTGGTATATGCCAAACAGTGGTGGCAGGAGTTCTTGGAAATTCGACCCTCACACCAGTCCAAACTGGTGAAGATCTTTGCACAGGTGACCTGATGTTACTGAACAATGTACTGTTGAATGATGCTATATATATAACTAGATACTGGTGATTCATGCTTGTTCATAACAGTATTTGCATCTGATGTTATATAAAACTTGTGTGTTTTCCAGGATGAAAATGGTGTGAACCGGCCTGTGTGTTCATATGTACGGGTATTGCGTGCCGGCAGGTTGCTTGAGAGTCCGCGACAGGCGGCTCGTTTCGTTAGCCTGCTAGCTCAGGAGAGAGCACCTGTGGTAGGTGGAGGAGTCCGGCAGGAGCAGTGGTGCTCTATGATGGCCTTTCTGTGCAGAAACAAGGTAAGACACCCTATTAAATGCTGATTTAACACTAAGCACTGAACCTGAATAAACATAAGCTAGATTTGATTTTCATTTATTTCCATGTTTTTTGTTGTCAGGGCGACTGTGAGGATCATGCCACACTGCTGTGTAGTCTGCTGTTGGGATTTGGACTGGATGCTTATGTATGTGTGGGCACCAAAGCCAAAAACATTCCCCACACCTGGGTCATGACCTGCGGTACAGACGGCTCCATCACCTTTTGGGAAAGTTTCACTGCACACAGGTAAAAATTCATACATTCTGATTGTTCTTGGTTATTTTCTCAACTGCCCCTAAAATGGCTCCAGACTAAAAGAAAATTACTTAATGTATACATTTAAGAGCCAAATGGCTTTTTTTGGTTAACCACCATTCATTTCCTTAATATTTTTGTCAATATTTCTGACTGTTTAAAAAAAAAAAAAAAAAAAAGGTAAATTATTGTATTGATTATGATTACGAGATGTCACCCACCTTACAGTTCTACTTCCAAACAAAGTTTCTCTTACAATTGATTAAACATTACAATTGGATCGCACTATGCTGAACAATTTACAAAGCCGTCTTTTTTTTTGCAACAAAACAATTTACATACTAGTATTTATATACTAAATTCGTATTTATTAATATTTTGAATTAGCTTTTATTTTTATATTTTCAGTTCGTTTTATTTTTAGTTTAAATTTTAGTAATTTTCTTACTGTATGTGCTAGTTTAATTTAAATTTTAAATTTTTGACTTTTTTTTCCGTTTTTAGTATTTATAAAATAATTTTAGCACTTATTTTAGTTACTTGACATTGCAACATTTCTAAATTCAGTTTTTTACGTCTAATATTTCTATTCTATTTTATTTCAGATTTATTTTAATTAACAAAAATGTATTTTTAATAGTTTTAGTTTTAATTTTCATTACCAATAGCAAAACTGGTTGTGAATATGTATCTTTAATTTAGTGCTGTCAAATGATTAATCGTGATTAATTGCATCCAAAATAAGTTTTTATTTACATTATACTGTGTATATTTACGTGTACTGTGTATATTTATTATGTGTATATATAAAAACACACACATGCATGTGTATATTTCAGAAAAATGTTGTTTATATATTAAATATATTTTTAGATAATATAAATAATATAAATATATACATGTATATATTTTCAAAATATATACTGTATGTGTGTGTATTTATATATACATAATAAATATACACAGTACATACACGTATATTATGTAAACAAAAACGTTTATTTTGGATGCGATTAATCTCGATTAATCATTTGACAGCACTAATATAGTTACAAGTAAATTTCCTGGTTCTTTTGGAATCAGACATAAATGAAAAAATTCACAGTTAAGTAAAAAAGTCAATCACAAATTCAGTAAATCACTGTCAGTGAGTCTGATTTAAACCACTAATGAGTTTGACGTTGTTTCATGAATCTTGTTGACTGATTCATTAAAGTACTATAAGAGTCATTTGTTCACAAATCAGACATCACACTGATTTCGTTGTTGTTAATAATGTTTAATATCTTGCTTTAAGACCAACCTTCCTGTTTTATTTTCTGTATTAGATACCTCCACCATCCAATAGACCCAGGTGCTCCCCCCATGGTTCCCCAACCAAAACCCACCCACCCTTACCGGACGCTCGGCTGCGTCTTCAACCACAAGATGTTCCTGGCGAACTGTCAGCCATCAGATGCTGTGGAGCTGTGCGTGTTTGACTTCACAGATGGCTCCCGCTGGAAGGCCATGAGCGAGGAGGCCGTGAGATCTGTATGTGCACCCGGCTCCACCTCCTCTCTCCCCCCGACTCCTCCTCTCTGCTCTCCTTCTCTAGTGCCTAATGAGGCCAGCAACCAACTTGAGCTGGAAATGCGCTACCTTTTAGCAGAGCATAGAAAGGTAACAAGCAACCTCCCACTCAAAAGCAACATACTGTATGTAAAGTGCATTTCGGAATACAGCTAAAGGGAACATTTACCCCAAAAATGAACCATCCTTTACTCGCGTGTCAGTCTAAAATGACAAAAAAGGATCATGAAAGTGGTCCATACAACTAGTGTGAGTAGTCGAGCACACCAAGGCTGCATTTATTTGATCAAAAATACAGTAAAAACTATAATATTGTGAAATAATGTTATCCATTTAAAAACATTTTAATGACAAACAGCCATTACTCCAGTCTTCAGTGTCACATCCTTCAGAAATCATTCTAAAATGTTGATTTTGTGCTTAAGAAACTTTTTTCTTATCATTATTAATATCAATGTTGAAAACAGTTGTGCTGCTTAATATTTTTGTGAAAACTGTGATGCATTTTTTTTACTGTCACTTTTGATCAGTTTAATGCATCCTTGCTGAATAGTTTTTTATTTTTTATTTTTTTATTTACTGACCCAAAGTTTTGAACATCAGCATAATTCAGTTAGCAGCAATGGCGATAAATGGTGTTGATGCACCATTTTTGCAGTCCGTACAACTCTTGTAGTCAATTTCAACAAATTATTTTCTAGTAGTCTATTCCTCCTAGAAAAAGGTATCGTATTACTTCAGAAGACTTGGAATATCATGGACCACTTACAGTATATTATGCTTTTTGTAATTTTGAAACTTAAAATACCCAGTTCGATATTCAAAATTTTGTATTATTTTGAAGAAAAAAAAGTGACTTAGGGTTTGAAGTAACATGAATGTTGGTCTAATTTTTGAAAATATAAAATCTGAGTTTACCACGGATGTACAAGTCTATTTTCTTGCCATTGAAAAACAGCAAGAAAATAGTTGACTGATAAACTTGTACTTGGATACTTTTTAACATGCTTTTGTCTTTAGGATCTCGGTCTGGCAACGGTCTGGGATGATCACCTGTCATACCTGCTGTCCGCAGCGCTGTCGGCGTATGAACTAGAGCGCTGTACAGGTGTGTCATGTGGAAACGAGGAGTTTCAGGATGCTGTGAGAAGATCAGTACCTGACGGACACACTTTTAAAGGCTTTCCTATTCATTTCTTGCACCGTAATGCGCGCAGGGCATTCGCTACCTGCCTCAGGTACCTGCACAATGCCTTTTTATTGATATGTCACTTAAAATAGAAACTGTTTAAAGAAGTAGCAAAAAATTTGCAATCTTGTTCATTGCTGTTAGTGGTCAAAAGTCACACTGCAGCTTTAAAAAAGACAAACAACTAACATCTACTAACTTGTTTTCTTATGTATCACAGGTCACCGTTCTGTGAAGAGATTGTTTGCTGCCGAGGGGATCATGTGCGACTGGCCGTGAGGGTTCGTGTGTTTGCCTATCCAGAGTCGGCTTGTGCTGTGTGGATCATGTTTGCTTGCAAGTACAGATCAGTGCTGTGACAGAAAGCAGTATGACCATTCACCTCAGGTTTATAGAATTCACAAATCTCCTTTACAGCTCCTTAAACTAATCTGCTGGGTTTGGAGTATTATTATGAGTTTTGCAACTACATGTATGCCATTCAAATCTGTGCTGCTCATATATGTGCAGTACAATTACAATTGTTTTACATGTACAGAGTGTGTGTGTGTGTGTGTGTTTGTCAGTTGGAGGCTTTTAAAATGGTATTTATGGATATATTTTTTCTAAATAAATCACTTTTACAATGCTTTTATTTGTCCTTGGCATGGTTTCCATTCTCTAACTTACCAATTTGTCAGATTCGTTCATTCATTCATTCATTCAGGATTCTTTGATGGCTAGAAAGTTCAAAAGAATATAATTTATTTGAAACAAATCTTTTGTAACATCATAAATTTCTTTACTGTCAATTTTTGTAATAAATGTATTAATTTCTTTTTTTCTTTTTTCTTTTGATTTTTAAGTCTGACTTACCCCAAACTTTTGAATGGTAGTGTATCATGCCTTTTACAAAAAATATTAAGCAGCACATTTTTAATATTACATCAGAAGAAGTTTGTTCAAAAATACTAGTTGAGCTTAAGCTTCTTAGCACTGGGTTTTATCAGCCGAAAATGTGTATAAAAGAAACCAAAGTATTATTAGTGACACACCAATGTACTATATTTAAATGTTAAAATGCATTTTATTTAATTTTTAATATATATATTTTTTCCTAATGACAGTTTTTTTAAATACATTTGTAAATGTAAACAGGCAATATAATGAACAGTAGTATATGAAACTGTCAAGCCTTTTTAGAGAATAAAAATACTAACAAGTGAATACAACAAATACCAGTATGTCTATGCAGTTTTTGGCCAGGAGATGGCAACATACTCTTACAAAAAAAAAAAAAAAAAATTGCACAATTGTAGACTTGATCCTAAAGATAAGATGAGCCAATATATTGTGATCCGTCCTCATGCTACAGCACATTTATTGAAACCAGAGCAGAGATGAGCTTGCATTCTCTTTAAGATAACCTTTGTGATCGTGTTCCTTTTGTGGTATTAAGAGTCATTAGCAAATCTGGCCAAGTATTCAGAGAACCCGCACTAGACCACAAGTGCACATTAGCAATTCATTATTTATCTCTCCAAGGTTGCATCATTGTCTCCTCCATAAGCTTCTAATTAACAGGTACTAGTTGCCATGGCTGCCACCCAGTTCCACTAGAATGGAAGCAAATTTATCTTTTACACTGAAACAAATATGCTTTTACAAACAGATGCTATTTTGTTTAAATCTTGAAATGTGGTCTGATGAGTCATTATAGTGCTATTAGAATTAATTTATGCTGATCAAGATCAATTAAGGTTGTAAAAAGAAAATGAAATAGGCCAAATAAAAATAGCACAATGTGCTAAGTGGATATGGTCATATGAAACACACGGTTAGATATCAGCTGCTTAATGTAGCACATTGGATATGAACATTATCCACCTTCTTTCTTATGTTGCAATGTGGAAGTAGGCTTTTTTTTCTTTTGTGAATGTGCAAGATTTCAGATTCATTAGAACACTACAACAGTTTGTTTCAAACAGTGTGTTTATGATTACGATAATAAATTAAAATAATGTTACCAGCAACATCAAAAGTATAGTAGTGCTTGAGATTTTCATTGGCTCTTCCTGTAGGTTACAATGTTGCGTCGCCAGTAGGTGGCGACTCACTTTTGAGTGAGTTATTGAATTATTCACTCATTCTATTCGTTCACTGAACACTGATTCATTCAGGAAGTAAATGCCATTATTTTGTGGTGGTGAGATGGATAATTCTGCTCGACTTCCTTTGGAAATGTTTTCCTTGTCGGAACAACAGCAGACAAAGTATATGGCAAATCTAAATGTAAGTTACTAAATATGAACTTAATACTTATTCAAGTGTTGGAATTGTTTGTGTAGTAAGTAAAATGATGGACAGATAAGACTAATAAACAGGCTATTACACAGTTTACACTTTAAGTATGTCAATTTATATCAGTTACATCAATGAGAACTTAATATTTAGATCAATTCACTTGGATATAATTATGCACCTTGTCAATCAGAATGCACATTTGCACTCCAAGAAATGAAATGTTGTGCTATAGTACTGCTGAAGACTGCAGTCTGATGTTATCAATTAATGTATACATTCTCACGATTTTTTAATCATTTTCAATAGAAATAGACTATTATGATTTTTCTGCTGGTGTTTAATCCTCCAACTTGCAACGTTACATATAACTTTCCTTCTTTCCACCAGGGGGAGACAAAATACAAACAACACGAGCTTCAAATGTAAACCTAAAAATAATGGTTTAAGGAGTATTTAGTATTTTTATTACTTTGAGTGATTGCATGATCACATTTCCACTTGAGGTATCATGTATCGCTGAATTGAAAGTCAACATACCATCATAAGATCATACTATTATTTTCCTGTTTGCTTGCATAAGGCTCCATTTCATAAGGTTGCAGTGTGACTCAAAAAGATTCTTAATATGAACAAGACGAGCTAGTCTCAGGGCCTCAAAATGCATTGAATGGCTTTGCTTATCTTTTGTTTCATTTTCGTTTTGCTGTTAAATTCACTTGCACATTACAAATAACTTGTGAACTGTGTGGAAACGGTGCCATCCAATTATATCTGTCTTTCCCATCTCTCGTTAACAATTGTGCGTTCAGCTACTGAACGTGTCGAGGACAAGGAGTGTGTATGGCATTGGGGGTTGAAGTTGTGGAAAAGGTGATTTGGGTTAATGAATATTTCCGTTTTTGACTGAATCCCACCTTCACTTCTAATCACATTTCCTGTCTGGGAGAGGAAGTGTTTGATGCAGCCAAACAAGTATTGTCTTCACTGCATATGAAATGTCTTGAACTGCAGGTGCAATATTCTAATGGGTCTGTAGGGACAGAAACATCATCTCACCAGACCAGTGACAAAAACACACTCCGCTAACACTGACAAAAGTGGCTGTTGATTAGAAGAGAAGTTTGATTTGATAATGTGTTGTTTTGGAAATCCTTTTTTTTTTTTTTTTTTTAGACTGTGTTGTTAATTGATCAATTTGATCAAATCTAGGCTGCTGCAGACGTGAAGTCCACCAGACTCTTATTGTTATATGACAGGCATGTTTTTTTTTTTCTTTTAACATCTAATATTCAAGTTTCCTTATTCTTATTTACTTAAACGTCTCAGCTTGATTCTTTTTGTGATTTTAATTGAAAATACTAATGAAAGTGCATTTTGTTTTTATTTTTATGCCCTCTCTGTTTTATTTTTATGAAAATCTTCAAAATTCAAGTCAAAGTGATATCTTGAATATTATATTACAAACATTTCATTGATATTTTCATTAATTACTTGAACTCATCCACAGATCATTTACAAATATGAACAATGTTCAAAAATATCATGATGAATCATGAATATTTACAACAGAGTAAAAAATTGTGCCAGTTTGTAATTACACAGCATGCATTTATCCAATTACATACACTGTAAATTGCAAATGAGATACTTCAGAGTGAAAAAAGCATAAAAGGTAAAATGGCTTCAATTATCTAATGCAAGAAAGACCTGCCACTTTTATAATGAAACAAATACCTGTAACACTTTTTTTTCCTTCTCATTAATGGAACAAAGGCAATTATAGAACAGACATGTGAAAACAATATTTACAGATATTAAATGCTCAAATAATTTGAATTTCTGAGAACGCCTGTTCCACAAAAACGGTGCAAGCAATTAAGCCCCCCAGTGCCCTCTGTCTTGTTAATGTTTTCTGATACCAGACAATGGAAATTTACAGTTATTAAGCCATCAAGGGTATTATTCATGTTTTTTGTTTTTTATTTCTATAACTATTTTTGCTATATTACAGACTGTGCACAAATACTTTTTGAAACAAACATTTAAAGATGTTTGTTATGTTTATGATAACGTAAGAATTTTAGATAGCTTAAAAAGGTTAAATACAATACATAAAGAATACAATATACACTACAGTTTGGGATCAGTAAGACTTTTTAAAGAAATTAATACTTTTAAATCAACAAAAGTGACAGTAAATATTGTTACATTGTTGCAAAAAAAAATTAAAAAATAAAATAAATTGTTCTTTTGTAGGCTATAGTTTTCTGTTCATCAAACAATCCTGCACTGTAAAAAGTGAAAGTTGACTTAACTTTAAAAAATTTAGGAAACTCATTGCCTTAAAATTATTAAGTACATAATAATTTTTTTTTTTTTTTAAGTTAAGTGAACTTGACAGTTCAATTAACTTATTTTTTTAAGGCAACAGGTTTCCTAATTTTTTTTAAGTTAAGTCAACTTATCACTTTTTACAGTGTGGTAAAAAAAAAATATATATATATATATATATATATATATATGTATATATATATTCATATAAACTGTTTTCAACTGTGATAAGAAAGAAATGAGCAACACATCAGCATATATGATTTTTGAAGGAAATGACAACGAAGACTGGAGTAAAGGCTGCTGAAAATTCAGCTTTGCCATCACAGGCTTAAAAAAAACTGTAGAAACCAGTTATCTTAAATTTCATATTTCACAGTATTACTGTTTTTACTGTATTTTTTAAGCTGTTTTAACAAATAAGACTCTCTCTCTCTCATATATATATATATATATATATATATATATTCCTATATATAATTGATAGTGTAGAATTAATATATAATAATGAATAATGATTTTTACAACCAAAGCAAAAAAAAAAGGTGGGGGACCTCTGTAACAAGGTATCTCCTATAGCATCCATGGTTTTTCACAATTTATCATGTCCATCTTTCATCTGTGTGTATTTTTGTTTTAAATGCGTAAATATTATGTGATCTGTATGGGTGTGCAGAAAAAAAATGATGTGACATAAAAAAAAAAGAGAACGTGGGGTACAGGAGAAACATGCTGCATTGCCCAGGGCAGTATGGGTAATAAAGTCATTAATTCAGCTGATTATGTTGGCCTTTGGGTTAAAGAAAAATCATATCCGTCTCCTTCTCAGATGTAACTGGGGACGCACAGAAGAGGCGAAAATGCCAGCTAATTAGCAGACGAAAAGAGAGGGAATGAGCACGGAGGGAGGGAACAGCGGATTGGGGGGACAGAGAGGTGCTTCTACTGAACTCTTAATGAGACATCTTTGGGGGTGAGGGGGTGACACGCTCATCAAACCACACACACACACACACACACACACACACACATCTCAAAGACTGCGCTTCCTCAGAGCCGCACCATGCTAACTAATGATCCGCAACTAGAGCGAGAGCGAGAGGGGTAAAATGTCAGTTGATGCTCGGTTTTAATGAGCTTGTTGTGAAAGGCGAGCATGGCGAGGGAAAGAAAATTACAGCGAAAAACATCGACAGGACTGACCCATCATGCTTTGCTTGAAGACTCCAAATTGCCACGGGCTTTGCTTTATTTCCCCATTTAATAGAGGCAACCCGTATCTCTCGAGAGGGCTTTGTGGAAGATTGCTTCATGCCATTTTCTCTCAGAGGACAAGGTCAGGGAGCTCTGTTTCCCTCGATGGCAAAGTCAGGGAACAGCGGATGACAACAGATAGGTCTTGTAGCCCTTCTGATTTGCCCGCTGTATCAGCCGCGTCCTTCATCCTGCTTCCACATCTTTTGTGAGCGCGTCCAGAGCTCTTGTTTTGAGTGACAGCGGCGCAGACATTTTACAGGCGCCTCATATTGACTGACAGGGCACGGCAACCTGGACCTGTCGATCACGACAATTCAGCGAGCTGAGATGGTGGTCACATTCGGAAAAGACCACCAGGCTAACAGATGCCTGCGTTCGCTTGTCAGAACGTGCTGCTTGCTTGACATGGGCTTCCTTATTGCTTTAATTTAAGCTGCTTAAAATTCAGCGGCAAAAACATTGCCAAAGCTGATAAATTACAATTTAAGGTAATATTATTAATAAAATAATAGTTAATAACATTGTAATTATGATTATGAGCTAAAACACTCTATATATGTTGTGTAATAAGAACTTATAGTACACTGTAAAATGTGATAAGTTGACTTAACTTTAAAAAATTGAGGAAACCCGTTGTCTTAAAATTATTAAGTAAATAATAATAATAATAATAAAAGTTAAGTGAATTATTATTATTATTTACTTAATAATTTTAAGGCAACGGGTTTCCTCAATTTTTTTAAGTTAAGTCAACTTATCACTTTTTACAGTGTATAAATTATGTCATTTTCACAGTTAAACCCAATGATTTACCACACTTCGTTTGAGATTGCAGATTGAGTTTAAAATTCAATATTTATGAACTAATTACATGAGTCCAGGATTTAAAAAAAAAAAAATTAATAACTAAACTTTATACAGATACAATACGCAGAGAAACTTAAGTAATGAACCATTTAAATTTAAAAGATCAAAATTGCAGTGAGAAAATATAATGAAAAAAAAAATAAACTCAATTTTTCTTATTTAAATTAATGGAACTCGTTTAATTTATAAATATCACTGCTTTTACAATGTTTAAAGTGTACAGGTCTGGTCTTTTCAGATTTGCTGTTCATTAATCAAATTTATAGATTTTATTAAAATGTTAGTATTTCTGCATTTGGCAGATGCTTTTATCCAAAGCGACTTACATTGCATTTGAGGTATACATTTTATTTGTTCATGCATTCTCTGGGAATCAAACCCATGATTTGGTGTTGCTAGCATCATGCTCTTCTGTTTGAGCTATTTATGTTTTATTTAATAAAGGATTTGTTAAAACTTAAACTATTTTTAACTTTTTTTTTCCTCTTGGTATTTAAGTTCATGTTTAATTTGATTGAATGCAAGCAAGCCAGGTTAATTTAGGCATATGGCCTATTTAGATATCAATAGCCACTTTTTAGTTTTGCATAAATAGTTATGCAAGATGGATGATCAAACTTTATTTAGGCCTAGTAATATTGTTTGTACTGCGTTATGCGTAAATTGCAACTATCCCAATTAAGTAGCTCTAATCAAAGCATGCATGACTTCAGCTTAAGAGCAACTGTCAAATTAAGAAGTGCATAACAAAATAATGGGCCACATACCAAATTTCAAAAACACAAAAAAGTGAACTATGACAATGCAGTGGTACACTAATGTTTTGTTTATAGCTGCGAAATGAAACTAGACAGATTTGTGCACTGATAGTAAAACAGAATTGAATTTAAATAAATGAATTAAAAAAATAATAGCCGACAGCATTAATACTCTGCATTGCTTAAGCATTATCTTAACCACAACACAAGTTTTCTAGATTAGCCTATTACAGCTGGGATTGATTCTGTTTTGTTTCTGTTTTTGATTAAAACAAGAAGGATCACTGATAAGCAACTGTAGTTCAACATATTTTTAATCACTGGGGTCTCAAAAATTGCTTGTTTTTAGTGTTTTTTTAAACCTTTTTATAATAATAAAGATTTGTCACACATAAAAATGCAGATATATATTTAAATATATTTTTCGTTGCAAGTGCTGAACACACACACACACACACACACACAATGACAATTATTTGTGCTGTTTTACATCCACTTGATAATATGTTACACTGACGGTAGTTCAGATCTGAATGATGCAGGTAGTTTTAATTTTCCAATCAAGGAATGCTTTTATTTGACTGGCTGTTCTGCACTTCATCAGCTCTCTGACTATAGCAGCACTATTGATATGCCTCTCACAGGAGCGGTGGTGACCTCGCGCAACTTCAATTCCGCCTGCATTGTGCTCCATTGTGTACATCTCAGGAGGGAAGCAAGAGTGCCGTGTTCGCTTCAGGCACAAGTCAAGTCCTAATAGCCCACCGCATTTTCATATCCACAGAGCGTGTGTAACTTTGTGATTGTACTTTAAAAATGGCAGAAAGCTGGGGAGTTAATCTAATTCGACATCAGACTTCTGCATTTATGTAATGCGGCTACAAACGAATTGAACATTAGTCATTTAGTGGCTGCAGAGTGATAATTCCATTTAATGTTTAATAGTTATGGGATGGTGATCACACTTGGGCAAGGAAGTAATTTCAAAAGAATGAAAAATTCCATTAAAAGAATGTTATCTGTTGAATTAGCAATGAAGGCCGGGGTCTCTGCTGGTTTGTATTTTGAGTTGACTGACATTCTGCACACATTTCAGCATTGCACTTCCCAGCAGATCATCTAACTACTAAACCTGCATAAGAAAACACCACTAAATAATACAGTGCTCGGTTGTTTGCTTTATATAGTTGCAGACTTGTGTTGCTCATTTAAAATAACTCATATTTTGAAATCTAAGACATGACCATTTAATGAATTAAATTTCAGTTATTCAGGTGTTTAGAAAAATACCTAAATATAGTCTATTTAGTAATATAATTGTAATTTAATATAATGCAAGACATTTATTGTACATAAATATTTAAATAAACAAATAATGCATTGCTCAATATAATGTTTTATAATAGAGAAAACACTGTGAAACAGCGATATTCTGTCCAGACTGTTGGGTGATGGCACACTGGTACACACTCTCGCCCATCCTTAAGAGGGCCCTTGTGTCACTAAAATAGACTCGAGAGATCCTCTCAGGAGAAACAACCCCCTTTTGAGGTTCTGTGAGGTAAGCGTTGATATTAAGAAGCATATTAGAAATGCAAAGTCGGCAACAACAAAGCTCCAAAAGTATCAAAACATTTATTTAAAAAACTTTCGCATAGTGTGTTACATTTCGAGCACGCAGGCTCTTCATCAGACAAATGAACAACACTGATGCCGCTCTTTATACCTCCAGGTGATCTCAGGTCACATGACCTAACACAGTATTACCATAATAATAATACCCCAATAAATAAACCAAAACAATAACATATCAATCAAGGAAAAAGGGGATTAAAAGACAAAGAAAAACAGAACATATAAAGCTATAATGCAAAATACAATTCTCAATATACAATTCAACAGCATTAATTGATACCTGCCTACGTACATTAATTCAACCAGTACAGGTTGTGCTGGTGTTACCGACTTTGCATTTCTAATATGCTTCTACTTGTTTTTTACTCGAGCACCCATTTGAGATCGATGTGCGTGCTGCTGCTTGCTCTTTATTAAGAAGCATAAAATCTGTTTCTTGGGCTCAGCTTCTCTTACACTAGCAGCACAATCACTGCTGACAGCACAGAAAGCAAATTACAATCTAAACATCCATCATTTAGCAGTGACAGCATCGGGGCCAGGCCATAGAAAATGAAAAAAAGACACTAACTTAAAGCCTTTTTTATGCCAAAATGTAATTAAATATTTGTATTACATCAGCACTTGGGTCATATTTGTATAAGAAACAGTTTCTGGATCTCACATTAGTTCAGCTGATCTATTTGAGAGAGCCTTTACTGTAAGAAAGTGACATTGTGTAACCTTAAGTTGCATGGACTGCTTTTATAGTTATGGATTTGTTGTACGGAAAAGAGCTGCATACAAATTCTTTGAAAGTTCTCCTCTTGTGTTGTGCAAAAAAATAATAGACTATGAGTTTGAAACAACATGAGGATGAGTAAACAACATTCATTTTTGGGTGAACCATTCTCTTGTGAAAAAGAAGTACACTTTAAAATACTTTTAGCCTATATTTAATATATTCATTGCAAAGTGAATATAACGTTTTTGACACTTAATTGCAAATTATTTGCAATTAAATGAAAATGTATTCTAGTTTAAATGTATATTAAATGCAATTAGCTTAATTTTTTAGACTCACTTAAAGACTTTTTTTTTTATTAGAATCTTTATTTGTAATTTTATGATTGAAATTGAAATTAATACTATTTTTATTTAAATGTAGCTACAGTGTCATTGTAATTGCATATCAATTATTGAATAAGCATTTTGAATAAGAACGGTTTAAAATATCACCTTTTATTCAATATTAATGTTACCTTTTAATAATAATAATAATAATTTAAATAATATTTTTATTATTATTATCTGCAAGTTCAGTTTTGTATATACTTTGAAGAACAATATATGTGCACATTTAATACAATTTATTTTATTTATTTTTTTTATTGAAGGTTACTTGGCAATTTTTAAACTGCTTTTTAGAATACTTCAGGTAATGATAGTACTGAAAATGAACTGTTTTAGCATAATATTGTTGGAGTTCATCTTGTTGCTTGGTTGAATGTTTGGGCATTCTAATGGACTATTTCTTTTCTTAGTTTAAGCTTTAATGTTATATACTAGATAATATTGAGTCACTTTCCATACTTAACCGTTCTTTCTCTTGTTCTCTCATTTCACCGATCTATCCATCCCTCAGTCTTAGTGTGGTCGGTGCAGTGAGTGCTGGCGTACAGCAGCCTCTTCCCTTCAATAATGAAAATATCACAGGAGACCCAGAGGGGGGCTGCTGACCTTTATCGGGCCGGTGCATTATCGCCACGCTTGCTTGCTCTTTCGTAAAATGCCTGGCCACACTCTTCTCCCCGGGGCAATATGGCTGAGTGACTGCAGTGGATTGAGTGCTTGTAGATCCATACCCTGTGTAAATAATTTATCACCCTCAGATGCTGCCGAGGACGGGGAGAGGGGAAATAAGCAGCAGAGTCTGTAAATGAAGAAAGGGCTTATATTTGTGCACT
This sequence comes from Onychostoma macrolepis, assembly GCF_012432095.1. Classification (NCBI taxonomy): domain Eukaryota; kingdom Metazoa; phylum Chordata; class Actinopteri; order Cypriniformes; family Cyprinidae; genus Onychostoma; species Onychostoma macrolepis. The sequence continues at coordinate 24,105,791 of NC_081170.1, read as the reverse complement.
GCAATGCACTCAATTACTGACTGACTTAGAAACGCTGGGAGAAAATTAAGTCGAGCTTGACGGAAACAAAGCAGCATTCGCTGTTCTCCGGTCGGGTTGCTTGATGTTGTGGCAGAGGATTCAGAACACGTGTTTATGGTATAACAGTTTTAGGCATGTTAAAGGAAGATAAATATCATCTCTGGTGACTGGGATACATTATTTGTAATATTTAGCGGAGATTTAGAGGTATTGTCAGTTTGTCATTGTAATGAAGCAACACTTGTGATACTGAAGACCGATTATTAGCCTAAATATAAAACTAATCAGTTCTGGTACTGGATGTTCATTGGTTGATACAGTGTTCCATCTGTTCTAACATAGATGATATAGAAACGTATCATATGAAACACCTGTTCACATAGCTACTGTACAAGTCTCTGAAGATCACACATAAAGTAATGTTGTTATTTAAATATTATTTAAATATAGAAATAAGTCAAATAATATATATATATATATATATATATATATATATATATATATATTAGTGCTGAGCAACGATTAATCGCGATTAATCGCATCCAAAATAAAAGTTTTTGTGTACATAATATATGTGTGTGTATTGTGTGTATTTATTATGTATATATGAATACACACCCATGTATGTATATATTTAAGAAAAATGTGTTATGATTATATATTAAATATATTTATATATCATATAAATTATATTAATAAATATATACATGTAAATACATGTAAATCTTTTCAAAATATATACTGTATGTGTGTGTCTTTATATACACATAATAAATATACACAGTACACACAGATATATTATATAAACAAAAACTTTTATTTTGGAAGCGATTAATCGCGATTAATCGTTGCCCAGCACTAATATATATTAAAACGGACTATATCTTGCTATTTAAGGCTGTATACAGTATATAGTTTTAAAACTAAATATTTATGTGTGTGAGTGTGTGTGTATCAATATATAGATGTGTGTAGGTGTGTTTGTTGTCTTAAAGTTTCATATACCGTATAGTTTTTCTAAAATAATTAAGGTCTGACTATTTTAAAGTTCATCCATGTTTGTTTGTTTATTTATATATTTATTTAGACCTCATCATTTTTTATCAAAATTTCATAACTGGATCTTCTGGTGAAACGTCAGACTTAAACCGGTGTCGGGACAAATCGGACCCTTCATCGAAATCGGGTCTCCATTAGTTACCAGTTAAACCTAGTGCATACAAACAATATTAATTTAAAATATGTAAATAATTGCTTACTATACACAGTACATTATAATAAAACAATGTAATTTCTTTCACTTCATAAAGTTTTAATAATAATAATAATAATAATAAAAACGAACATCATTACATTGTTCTTTTTAATCTGGCATTTGTATGCTATGTTAATACATAAGCAAGCTAAACAGACATTAACGATCATTTAGCTCATAATGTCATTTTGTAGTATTTGTAATCTGGCACTAAAGAGAGTACCTATAAAACTTCTTTGAGCCAATGGGATCAGCTGGGGTCCTAATGGAGACCTGATTTTGATGAAGGACCCGATTTGTTGCAACACCAGGCCTGCGTCCCATGTGCATACTATACATCCTAAATTCTATGTGAATTTAGTCATTTTCAATACTATTTAGGGCAGATAGGGTGGATAGTATACACACTGGGACGCAGTGCAGATTTCATCATTCTAATCATTTAGTCCACTTAAAATCTTTCTTATAATCAACTGGAGGCTTGCATTGACATTAACAACCAGTGCATAGAACCAAGACCCTGCCCTACTGCACTTATTTTCTCTACTTGTGTTATATTGTGATTTTAAACAGATTTTTGAGGTGGAAAAGCAGTGTAATATTTATCATTTGACGGATGCTTTTAGGCAGATTGAATTTAAAGTCTAATTTTCTGAAAACAAAATGGAATGAATTTGTTTAAAGAATTAGCATGTTAATAAAAAAAGGTTTTTAATAGTAGCAAAGCGCTAAAGGTGCTATGCGTCTTGCAACGCTCTTTAGCTATGACTAGCACGACCTCTCGTATACTACATTTTGACAAGCTATTTAAAAATGTTCTCAATTTAACATTTTGAGCCCATTAGTGTTTTGTGTATCTCTGAAGGAATGCCTACCCTGGCGTATGTTGATATTGGTTAATCTCTTTCTAAAGATGCTGGAGGGTTGGACCCTCACAGTGGGGTCCTTAGTAATAGAATCCCTGCCATCTGGAGCTGGTGAGTCTGATCCAGGGGGGTTCTGTAGAACAGAGGCTCAGGCCGTATTGAATATGAATAGCCTCTAACCTCCAGAACCACTCCAGAACCCCGCTGCGTTCTGCTCCGGTCCCGGAGGGTTACCTGGGCAGTGGGCCAGAGCCATTGTTTGATACTGACTTGTGAAAGGCAATGAAAGTAAACCGCTGTGATTCCTTTGTCAAAAAATATGTGCTTAGATATCATGTCAGAGGGGTTTGTGGTGTGTGTCCACAAATGATGTTAAGATTTATGTAGGAAGATCCTTGAAATTGTCAGAATCTTTTTTTTTTTTTTTTTTAATTATGAGTGACTTAATTAAACTTGGGGCTTAGACATAAATTACATTCGTGCCATTTTATAATGCATTTCATAAGCTGCAAATATAAATAATTTAAACCAGATTGTCATAAATCAAAGAAATGCTCTATTAAAAAAGAACGATTGCAATTGCAAAAATGCAGTCCATTCAAGAACAAATAATTCTGTGGGGTTGGATCTATGATTCATCTGGATTCAAGTCTAAAGAAATCACTACATTATATAGACCCTTCTGTGAAATGGTAAGGTTTTGCGCATGTTAATGATTTTTTATGGAACCATATATGCCATTAAGGAACCATTTGTTTTTAACTCTTGCCTTGCTAGAGTTTTTTTTTTTAAGTTGCCAGCCACCACTAGCATTTTTGATCATTTTCACAAAACGTTCATGGCCTCCAGAATATTTTCTTGTATGAATATCTGAACATGCAATATATCAAAAGAAAGAACAGAACCTCTGCTTTTAAACAAACAAACAACAAGTTTTATTCTAGCTTCATGCATTCTTTTTTTTTTTTATTAACACCTGGATGTGGATAAGTATAAAAAGCAACATTTTGAACAAAAATCTGAGACAACCACCTTTCTGTCAAAGACTACGGATGAATCGAATTCAGAATGATGATCAAAACATAGATGGAGTAGAGCACTTCCCTCAACACCCCTAAAGCTTAACAGTCCTAAACCACTTCCTGGGTCGACATTTCATTCGGAAACGTTTTGATTTACATGCTGTTTAATGCTTGACAACTGCGTTATTTTACATATGCATCTGCTTACATACGCAGTGGCTTGTTTCTTCTTCTTTGCCATGTCTTGACCTAGGGATTCAGTATTCTTTCAGAAGATGTTTAATAGTGGCTCCTACCATATAACAGTGAAAATACTGAATGCCATAAAGAGGGAAGAGTTGTCTCATAAATGACGAAAAATTCCATCACTGACGGGGAAGCATCTCATAAATGAAAAAAAAAAAATTGTCAATGGCGGGAAAGAGTTGTCTCATAAATGAAGGAAAATTCCATCGCTAGCACAGAAAGCATTGTTTTATAAATGGCTGAAAATTCCACCAATTGCGGGGAAGTGTTGTCTCATTAATTATGTAAAATTTCGTCAATGGTGGGGAAAGAGTTAAGTGTGTGGCTTTGGAACAATGTGAGGAGATTAATTAATAATTTTAATTTTGGGTGAGCTGCTTGAATTATCTGTGCAGACCTCAGTAAAAACTTAAAACTGCATTTACACCTTTACCGTCAGCACCCATTTCCAGCTTGAAGTCTTCAAACGAAGGTCTCTGCAGAGAAGAGATACACTGCTCTGCTCTAAGAGAACAAACCAGGAGAACCCAATTAGCAGTGATTTGTGGCAAAGGAGGAGATAGGGACGTGAACAAATGACGACGGGTGAGAGAAGAGACAGAGCAGTGATTAATGTGGAAGCTGTAAAGCACGGAAATGGGAAGGACAGGACAGAACAGTGGGACGCTGTCTGACAGGTAGCACCTGACACACCTGCTACAAGAAGAAAAGAAGAGAACAAAAGGGAATTGGCTTCACTGATCCACTGGGACTGTTTTTGTAAATAGGTTAAGAAAATGGAACATTTTCTTAACGGAGCGAAAAGCTAATGAACGTAGTAGTGGTAGACTCCTATCCAACTTGTCATTTTGTGGTTGCATTGGCCGGTAACTATACCAGATTTGGCTGATTAACAAGTCATCTGGCCAGGTGTGAGTTCCAAAATACACAGACAGTCTTATCAATGAATACTGCACTTTTTAATGTAATATTTGTCTGTTTATACTGAGAGCAAAAGGCTTTTTACACTGACTCCTCTCACCATTGGTCACATATTTAACTTCTGTTTATACAGTACTTTGTGCGAATAGCACCTGTCACTATTTGCGGTGCACTTAGTGTGAACGAGATATACATAGAGATGCATAGAGAGAGAGTTTTAGATGAGTTAGTTAATAGATTAGTTTTAGTGACTAGTAAATTGGCAGTTATGATAGTTGCTACACCTTGTGTATATTAAATTAATAGTTTTATTCAGCAATAGTGCATTAAACTGATCCAAAGTCACACTTACAATGTTACAAAATATTTCTTCTATGCTGTTCTCTTGAACTTTCTATTCTTTAAATAAATCCTGAGGAAAATGTATCACAGTTTCCACTAAAATATTAAGCAGCACTGTTTTCAACATTGATAATAATGAGAAATTTTCTTGAGCAGCAAATCAGCATATTAGAATGATTACTGAAGGATCATGTGACACTGAAGTCTGGAGTTATGGAGAGACATTTTTTAATATATTAAAATAGAGAAGTTATTTTAAATTCAAATAAAATATTATTTATTATTCATTTTTGATTAAATAAATGCATCCTTGGTGAGGAAAAGATACTTTTTCTCAATTCAGAACTGTCAAAAACAGCACATTTTTGTATGGTAGTGTGTGGCAGGCTGAAAGATTACAATAAGTATGAATATAATAATAAAGAAAATCATAAACAATTATCAATACATCAATTCAGTAACAAATTCATAATTCATTTATATAAAAAATAATTTTGCATCGTTTCTAATAAAAATACATGTTTTCATTCTACTAAAAAGTGTTAAGCATTCTGAAATAATAAACATGTATACAAACTTACAATGCCATTAGAGAAAAGAGTCTTCTATTTAGTTACTAAACGACTTCCACATTGGCACAGCGCAATGATGGTTTTGGAAGCTTCTCAAACAGTCTGGGTCTCTTTTTAGTCCTATAGGTCATTAACTGGAGGGAAAACACTCAGCCTGGCACTGAATTTGTTCGCTAAATATTCCTGCCGTGTCTGGCTACCCGGAACGCTGTTCTGTGGCTGTCATGGTGATGGGTCGGTATGTGGAGTATCCCGTGGAGGACTGTTCACTCAGCTAATTAAAATGCAGGAGATAGTTATGGGGCCGATACGCCGCCTCTCCCTCACTAGCACTCACTTCCCAGTCTCGCTCTCTCTCTCTCTCTTATTCTGGCAACACTAATTGACCAGGGGAAGCACAGCGGCAGTTCTCTCTCTTTTCTTTTCCTTTCCTCCATCCCTTCCTTTTTCTTTGTATCACTCCTTTTCTTTTCTCTCTAATGGAAGCTGTTCTGCTGGCCTTCTCTCTCCTGTCTGGCTCTGCTAATTAAAACTAAGCAGAAGAAGAGGCACATATATATTCTGCTGTCTGATTATCCAAAGAATTCAAGACTAGACTGTTCAGCAAGACCAAAGCAAATACCTTTCTCTTGTTCTACATTTCTTTTGATCACAAGTGATTCAGTGCTACATAAGAACAATTAGAGTATGGTAAAAAGAGATCTTACTTTTGCCAAACCTTTAAACTTTCCTTTTGAAATAAATACAGTTGAAGTGATTTGAAAGTCAAAACATCTCATTTAGATTCATTCTGGTCACTCTGGACTTTTTCTTCCATTGACTTCCATTCATTTGAAGAAGTTTCACATTTTTCGCTGTGTTCCAAAGATCAAGTTTGGTGAACTCTGAGCTGTGAATTCACATCACGTGAAAGCGTGTGACCAATAGAAGATTTATATATCACTTTGTGAACTCTTAGTGGAATTTAAAGAACAAACTTTAAAGCTGCAGAAAAAAATGGAGTAGATTGTATATTTTTATATTGTGGAGTTATTGTTATTTGTTATATTTGTTGAGTTCACAAGATTTTGAATATTGTGATTGATGCAGTATCCAAAGAAATGTTGCATGCTCAAAATTTTGTGTTTAATTAGCATTAGATTTATTCCATATTAAAATAATAATGGTAAAAATAACAAAATACTCAATAATTCTGCCATGATTTACATACAGTAAGTATTAGTTCTTAACCCATTCAATCCCAAATTTTTCCCAGACATGAAAATATCCAAATGATGTGTTATTAGTAACCCTTTGAAATAATCAATATTTATTTTTTGAAAGTTTTTTGGAAAAGTGTGTGAAAAATTGTGTTTTGTGGTTGGTCACAATTGTGACTGGTGGGATAATGTGTGTACTGAATTAACATATTTCTGCAGTCATAAAATTTTTTATATATCTTAGCCCAACTATTTTAAACTGTTTGATAACATTCTAAGGTTACTATTATGCATAAAAAAAAAAAGATATAACATTGATAGGAACACTGAGATAAAAGACCAAAAAATAAAAATAAAATAAAAATAAAAATACAACCATCAATGCATTTCAAAATTGTTACTTTTTTTGTAAAATATAACATAAAATATTTATTTTAGTGCTACCAGTATTACAACATCAATATTGTAATTTTTTTTTTAACATTTGAATTTTTAATTTTTTCATTGCAACATTTTAGTGTAATTTTCCCGAACAACTGCAATTGCATTTATATTGTAAACCTAAATTCACTGTTATCCCACCGGTCACTATTTTGACCATCAAGATGTTTACTCATTCTATGACCACACTCAACAAAACTGAATATATGTGAATGCATATATTAATACTAGACACCTTAAAGATAATGTGTACCAAAAATCTTTGTCATATCTTTATGTTAACATACTTTACTAGCCGTTCGTTTTGGAGCTTTGATGCAGTTATCATCTTCTCAAGGTGCAAACAGGAAATAAACTGCTCTGGTCATGTGACAATTTGCACTAATCATGTGAAACTGCACATATTTAATTGAGACCCTTTATTTTTTCCATATTTGCAGGAAGTGACAATTAAACATTAGTCAGTAAGGTTTTTAGAGCTTTATAAATGAAAACTTGTTTTTTATGGTCACTATTGTGACCGGTGGGATTAAATTTAAAGAAAAAAAGTTAAAAGTTTTAATTTTATAAAGTAAAACTCATTTGAGTTTCATCTGTCTCAAATATTTCCCCCAAAATAAAAATTTTGTCAGCATTTACAGCATTTTTCTTCTGGCAAATACAAAATGTGATATTAAGCATAATATCCAAGCCATAATGACAGTGAGGGGTGAATATTACATTTAGTCATTTAGCAGATGCTTAATACAGTACACGTAGTAATTTAAAAAAATTATATAATAAATAAAAAGAAAACCGATAGAATAGAAAAAGAATAAAGCAAGCTAGTGTTAGAGGCCTTTTTTTTTTTTTTTTGCTTTTGTTAATTGTATAATAAATAAAACGAAAACAAATAGATAGAATACAAAAAGATTAGAAAAAAAAGATTAGGGAAGCTAGTGTTAGTTTAAAAAAAATATATATATATTACTGCATAATATTACTGCAAAGCTCAGAAAAAGAACATAAAAGCAACATTAAAGTATAATAAATTAGCCCATGTGTGAAGATCAAAATGAAATTTAAGTTGCTTAACTTTATCTTATTTTTTAAAATTCATTTTAAATAATTTTAATCATTTTTATTTTCTATTTTCTCGTGTAATGATTGTGGTTATTTAATTAATTCCTTTTTAGGCTATGTAAAGCACTTTGTGTATGAAATGTGCTATATAAATAATCTTGCACTGATATTCTAATTTAATTGTGGTACCTTTAATTGTGGTACCTGTGGTGCTTTTGGATGAATTTGATAATTTAGTGATGTTAGAGACCATTCATGTGTGTCACATGATTATGGGTGATATTTTTAGAAGCATTTTATAATACTTTTATGGTGCTTTTTGTCCTTTACCTCATTTTTGTTTAGTAAAAAGAGAAAATATTGCTATGTCGGAATGACAACGGGGTTAGTAAATGACGACAAATGTAAATAGTTTTGTTTTATTTATTTATTTACTCATTTTTTAACCAAATGAAAGTCAGAGAGTTTCACCGCTGAAAACCCCCTAGCCTTTTCTTTTTCATACTTATCTCTCTTTCTACTCCCTCACCTTTCCGTGGATTCTTTGGATGAAGCGAGTGCCACTGCACTCCTCTGCCTTTCTTAAACCCCCTCTGATAAGTCACAGATCCTCGAGCATGGAAGGGGGGATGGGAATGAAGTGAAGCAGGTGAACTCTGGCTGGCGTCCAGGGAGGAAAAGGCGGGCAGTTTGTAGGTCAGTGCTGATGGGATACACGGAGGAGTGAAGGCCTTGCCCGAGTTCTTGGTGCTCGCAGTTCCAGCCCAGTCTCCAATTACTGATGGAACTTGTGCATCTCTCTCTGTCTTCCTCTCTTCTCTCATCCTCCTTGAAACCATGCCAGAAAAGGCCTCCCTAAAGACACAGGGAGACAGAAACAAGACAAAGATTTTCAGGATCGGTGGAGGGGAAAAGAAAGGTTGTGAAATATTAAACATGACGAAGTCTCATTGGAATGAAGTGGCATGTTTTCCTTTTGGATATTTCTGGGTCTTCTGAAATATACAAGTGGCAGAATAACAACCCCACTATATGTGTCAGTAATTAGTCGGCTGGAAGATTTACAGAAAACATTTTAACAACGTCCTAGAAAAGTCTACAGAATATTTTAGCAAAAAAGTTACTGCAAGTTCCACTGTTGTTGTTATTTTGGCCTATTTTTATGTTTCTTGTCATTAGAATCCACTGTAAAAAGAAACTTCCAGTTTTTGTACAATAAAGTCTTCAGAACTTTACAATGAAATCAATGCAGGATAGTCAATTTTCTGCCATGACAACAAATTAATGACACTTAAAAATATGTGAAAAATGCTGCATTGTGGGATAACAGTCAACAATAGTTGCGTTTTATTTAAAGTGTTTCCACTGATGTTGAACATTATTTCAGTTATTTTTGTTATTTTTTATTAATTCATTCTCTCTCTCCCTCTCTCAAATAAATAAATAAAAATAAATTAATAAAATACTTTAGCATATTTTTAATACTTATTATAGAAGTAATATACTTTGAAAGACAATATTTAAGTTAAGTATTTGAATGTCTTCAGACATTTTATTGCATGTTAATTGCAAGTAATTTAAAACATTAGTTTATATATATATTTATATTTATTTATAAATATATATTAACCATGTACTGTGGTCTGATGAGACCAAGATGGTGTCAAGCGTGTGTGGCAGCAACCAGGTGAGGAGTACAAAGACAAGTGTGTCTTGCCTACAGTCAAGCATGGTGGTTGGAGTGTCATGGTCTGGGGCTGCGTGAGTGCTGCCGGCACTGGGGAGCTACAGTTCATTGAGGGAACCATGAATGCCAACATGTACTGTGACATACCGAAACAGAGCATGATCCTCTCCATTCGTAGACTGGGCTGCAGGGCAGTATTCCAACATGATAACGACCCCAAACACCTCAAGACGACCACTGCCTTGCTAAAGAAGCTGAGGGTAAAGGTGATGGACTGGCCAAGCATGTCTCCAGACCTAAACCCTATTGGGCATCTGTGGGGCATCCTCAAACGGAAGGTGGAGGAGCGCAAGGTCTCTAACATCCACCAGCTCTGTGATGTCGTCATGGAGGAGTGGAAGAGGACTCCAGTGGCAACCTGTGAAGCTCTGGTGAACTCCATGCCCAAGAGGGTTAAGGCAGTGCTGGAAAATAATGGTGGCCACACAAAATATTCACTTTTGAGTCATATGGCGAGAATAAAGTTTCTCCTTTCTCTAAAACTCTGCATCTGAATCCTCTATCACCCAAACCCTGACAGAATCTACTCACCACATTATGGATTCAGCAGAGGAGACGGAGTTGCGCCGAGCCCTCTTGCAGCAGGATGTTCTACTGGGCCGGCAGCAGGAAGAACTCGCGGCTTCTCGCCAAGAACCAGCTTGTGGAACGGCTGGACCAGCTGCAGGTCAGCCCTTCTGCAGCTCGGGCTGCAACACCAGCCCCTGGCCCTGAAGGAGCAGTTCCTCGCCACGCGGAGCCGCGGCTTAATCCGCCCGCTCCATACTCGGGTGAACTTAGGTGGATCTGTTTTCCAGGTCTCTGCGTTAATCAACTCTGGAGCGAAGGGCGATTTTATGGATTCTGGATTGGCCACACACCTGGGGATTCCGTCCGTTGCCCTTTTTTTTTTTTTTTTAACCTTTATTTATATAGCGCTTTTCACAATACAGATTGTGTCAAAGCACTTAACAGTATCAAATTGGAGGATAGAGTGTCAGTAATGTATAATGATAAGATTAAACACTCAATTTTCAGTTAAAGGCATTTCATTATTGGATTCAGAGATGTCATTGTCTAGCTTAGTTTAGTTTAAATAGTATCTGTGCAATCAAATCGACGATAATCGCTAGAAATTAAGTGTCCCCAACTGAGCAAGCCAGAGGCGACAGCGGTAAGGAACCAAAACTCCCTCTGAGACAGAATGGAGAAAAAAACCTTAGGAGAAACCAGGCTCAGTCGGGGGGCCAGTTCTCCTCTGACCAGACGAAACCCACAGTTCAAAAGTTTATATTTCTATTTTAATTTTGTTGCAAGTTCTAACAATAGTAGTATTATGTAGTTAGGTATTTTATTATATTTTTAGTTATTTTGTTATATTTTTTAGTTTTAAGGTTTTCTAGGTTTTCGCTGGGGATATGTCTCTGGGGGTCATCTGGGTGTCCTGGTCTCCGCTGACGATCAGAGCTGTAGACATCATCTCTTGGTGCTGATCCACCATCTGATCGGATACGGACTGAGAAACAGAATAGGAAAGAAACAGACAAATATTAGCGTAGATGCCATTCTTCTTACGATGTAACAAGTACATCGAGTGTTATGGGGAGTGTTCCCGGTTCCGGTTGATCTAATTAATGCAGCCTAACAACCCTTTAACGGATTTGAATTATAGAAGTGTATTAGTGTGTTATGTGTACGCCAGGATAAAGAGATGGGTCTTTAATCTAGATTTGAACTGACAGAGTGTGTCTGCCTCCCGAACAGTGATAGGTAGATTGTTCCAGAGTTTGGGCGCTAAATAGGAAAAGGATCTGCCGCCCGCAGTCGATTTTGATATTCTAGGTATTATCAAACGGCCAGAGTTTTGAGAACGCAGCGGACGTGGAGGACTATAATGCGATAAGAGCTCGCTCAAGTACTGAGGAGCTAAACCATTCAGGGCTTTATAAGTAATTAACAAGATTTTAAAATCTATCCGATGTTTGATAGGGAGCCAGTGCAGTGTTGACAGAACCGGGCTAATATGGTCATATTTCCTGGTTCTAGTAAGGACTCTAGCTGCTGCATTTTGGACCAACTGTAGTTTGTTGATCAAGCGTGCAGAACAACCACCCAATAAAGCATTACAATAGTCTAACCTTGAGGTCATAAACGCATGAACTAACATTTCTGCATTTGACGTTGAGAGCATTGGTCGCAATTTAGATATGTTTTTGAGATGAAAAAACGCAGTTTTACAGATGCTAGAAACATGGCTTTCAAATGAAAGATTGCTATCGAACAGCACACCTAGGTTCCTGACTGATGAAGAAGAATTGACAGAGTAGCCGTCAAGTGTTAGATAATGTTCTAAGTTATTACATGTGGGGTTTTTAGGTCCGATAATTAACACCTCTGTTTTTCAGAATTTAGCAGTAAAAATTACTCGTCATCCAGTTTTTATATCGACTATGCATTCCGTTAGTTTCTCAATTTGGTGTGTTTCACCGGGCCGCGAAGAAATATAGAGCTGAGTATCATCAGCATAACAGTGAAAGCTAACACCATGTCTCCTGATATTATCTCCCAAGGGTGACATGTAAAGCGTGAAAAGTAACAGCCCTAGTACTGAGCCTTGAGGTACTCCATACTGCACTTGTGATCGATATGATACCTCTTCATTCACTGCTACGAACTGATGGCGGTCAGATAAGTACGATTTGAACCATGCTAAGGCGCTTCCACTAATGGCAACAAAGTTTTGTAGTCTATTCAAAAGAACGTTGTGGTCGATAGTGTCGAACGCAGCGCTAAGATCCAGTAGAACTAATAAAGAGATACAACCACGATCAGATGATAGAAGCAGGTCATTTGTAACTCTAATGAGAGCAGTCTCAGTACTATGATACGATCTAAATCCTGACTGGAATTCCTCACAGATATCATTTTCTCTAAGAAGGAATATAATTGTGAGGATACTACCTTTCTAGTATCTTTGACAGAAAAGGGAGATTTGAGATCGTTCTGTAATTAACTAGGTCTTTGGGGTCAAGTTGCGTTTTTTTTATGAGAGGCTTAATAACAGCCAATTTGAAGGTTTTGGGGACATATCCTAATGACAATGATGAATTAATAATAGCCAAAAGAGGATCTATGACTTCTGGAAGCAGCTCTTTTAGTAGTTTAGATGGAATCGGGTCTAACATACATGTTGTTGGTTTAGATGATTTAACAAGTTTATACAATTCTTCCTCTCCCACAGTAGAGAATGAATGGAATTGTTCCTCAGGGGATCTATAGTGCTCTATCTGATGCGATACTGTAGCTGACGGCTGCAAGGATACAATTTTATCTCTGATAGTATCGATCTTGGAAGTGAAGTAGTTCATAAAGTCATTACTGCTACGCTCTTGGGAAATGCCAACACCTGTTGATGCTTTATTTTTCGTTAATTTAGTCACTGTATTGAATAAATACTGAGGGTTATGTTTGTTTTCTTCTAGAAGAGACAAAAAGTAATCAGATCTAGCAGTTTTTAATGCTTTTCTGTAGGATAGGGTACTTTCCCGCCAAGCTAAACGAAATACCTCTAATTTAATTTTCCTCCAGCTGCGCTCCATTTTCCGGGCTGCTCTCTTTAGGGTGCGAGTGTGCTCATTATACCACGGTGTTGGACTCTTATCCTTAATCTTCCTTAAGCGTAAAGGAGCAACCGCATCTAAAGTGCTAGAAAAGAGAGAGTCCATAGTTCCTGTTACATCATCAAGTTGTTCTGAGCTATTGGATATGCTGAGGAACTGAGATAAGTCAGGAAGATTATTTATAAAGCAGTCTTTTGTGGTAGAGGTAATGGTTCTACCATATTTGTAACAAGAAGTTGGCTTTACAGCTTTAGCTATATGGAATATACAGGAGACTAGATAATGATCTGAGATATCATCGCTCTGCTGCAAAATTTCAACGCCACTGACATCAATTCCATGTGACAGTATTAAATCTAGAGTATGATTTCGACAATGAGTAGGTCCTGACACGTGTTGTTTAACACCAATAGAGTTTAGAATGTCTATAAATGCTGATCCCAACGAATCTTTTCATTATCAACATGGATATTAAAATCACCAACGATTAGGACTTTATCTGCAGTCAGCACTAACTCCGATAGAAGATCAGAAAATTCTTTAATAAAGTCTGTATGGTGCCCTGGTGGCCTGTATACAGTAGCCAGTACAAACATCACAGGGGGTTTATCATTAATACTTGTTTCTTTGGATAACGTTATATGAAGCACCATTACTTCGAACGAATTATACTTGAAACCCGACCTCTGAGAGATACTGAAAATATTGCTATAAATTGTAGCAACACCTCCCCCTTTACCTTTTGGACGCGGTTCATGTTTGTAACAGTAATCTTGTGGTGTAGACTCGTTTAAAGTAATGTAATCATCTTGTTTTAGCCAGGTTTCTGTCAGACAAAGCACATCTAGATTATGGTCAGTGAACATATCATTTACAAAAAGTGCTTTTGAAGAAAGGGATCTAATATTCAATAAGCCAAGCTTTATCATGTCTTTATCTGTATTATATCGGTTTCTTATTTGTTGAACATCAATTAAATTGTTACTATTACTTTGGTTTGGATGTTTTCTGTATTTTCTAGTTCGGGGAACAGACACAGCCTCTATAGAGTGATATCTAGGTGAAAAAGTTTCTATGTGCTGAGAGTTAACTGACTTTGGTGACATGAGGCGGCTAGCAGACGGTCGGTTTAGCCAGTCTGTCTGCTTCCTGACCTGGGCTCCAGTTAGTCAAGTACGAACTCTATGACTATGTGCCATATTTCTGGAGAGAAGAGCGGCACCACCCCAGGAGGGATGAACACCATCTCTTTTCAACAGAGAAGAGGCTGAACCTATTTCGGCTAGGACTCTTTGTGGCACGCTACTTACTAATATTACTCATGTAACTAAGTTTGTTACGTTAACTTTGTCTGGTAATCATGCTGAAGAGATCCGATTCCTCCTGATTCACTCGCCCACACTCGGTCACACCTGGTTGGTTAAACATAACCCCCACATTGACTGGGCTCGCAGCTCCGTTTTGGCTTGGAGCCCTTTCTGTTTAGCCCAATGTTTGGGTGGTGCATTTTCCCCAGTCATGTCTTGTTCTGTGTTGCAGGAGGAGCCGGTGAGCCTGGCGGATGTACCGCCATTTGGCCTTTCAAACTCCCCGACGGTTTTCCAGGCACTCGTCAACGACGTGCTCAGAGACATGGTCGATCGGTTTGTTTTTGTTTACATTGACGATATCCTGATTTTCTCCCAGAACAAGAGTGATCATGTCCAGCACGTCAGGTGAGTGCTCCAGCGGCTACTGGAGAATCGTTTATTCGCCAAGGTGGAGAAGTGTAAGTTTCAGGCACGGTTGGTTCCGTTCCTGGATTTTATTCTCTCACCTGAAGGTATCCGAATGGATCTTGCCAAGGTAAAGGCTGTTGCTGATTGGCCCACCGCAGATAATCTTAGAGCGGTCCAGCGTTTTCTGGGGTTTGCCAATTTTTACAGGCGGTTTATTCGGAACTTTAGTCAGGTCGCCCTTTCTCTGACGGATATCACCTCCACTAAGAAACGATTCTGTTGGTCGTCGCGGGCCCAAACTGCGTTTGAGAGTTTGAAGAGTCAGTTTATTTCGGCTCCCATTTTAAACACCCCTGACCTGTCTCGGCAGTTCATTGTGGAGGTGGATGCGTCCGAGGTGGGGGTTGGGGCAGTTTTGTCTCAGAGATCATCCTCAGACGAGAAAATACATCCCTTTTTCTCTCATCGTTTAACCCCCACGGAACGGAACTACGGCATCGGGAATAGGGAGTTACTAGCTGTCAAGCTGGCGCTGGAGGAGTGGCGTCACTGGTTAGAGGGCGCAGGGTTTCCATTTATCGTTTGCGCTGACCATAAGAATCTGGAGTATTTCCGCACCGCTAAAAGAATAAATTCCAGGCAGGTTCGCTGGGCATTATTTTTCGGACGTTTCAGGTTTACCATTTCTTATCGCCCGGGCTCTAAGAATGGTAAACCTGATGAGCTGTCGCGGATCTTTGAGGCTAAGGCTAATCCCACCCCCCCTTTGGCTATTCTGCATCCCGAACGGGTTGTGGTGGCGGAAACCTGGGGGGTGGAGTCCAAGGTCCGCACTGCGCTATGCGACGCCACTGTTCCCGCGGGGTGTCCAGAGAGTCTACTGTAAGTGCCCGAGTCAGTCCGAACTAGCGTCCTACAGTGGGGCCACTCCTCTAGCCTAGTTTGCCACCCTGGAGCAACTCGTACTTATAGGTTACTCAAGCAGCAGTTTTGGTGGCCGTCCGTGGTGCGGGATGCTCGACGGTTCGTGATGGTCTGCCTGATTTGTGCTGTGGGTAAGTGCTCCAATCGACCCCCAGCAGGGCTACTCCATCCGTTGTCGGTCCCTTCGCGACCCTGGTCACACATAGCGATGGACTTTGTTACTGGCTTGCCTCCTTCTAATGGCAAGATGGTAGTCCTCACTGTGGTGGACTGGTTCTCGAAGGCGACCCACTTTATTCCCCTCCCCAAATTGCCTTCAGCGAGGGAGACAGCGCCTGTTGTCTTGGATCACGTGTTCCATATTCATGGCCTCCCGGTGGAAGTGGTTTCTGACAGGGGTCCCCAGTTTGTGTCTAAATTTTGGACAGAGTTCTGTCGACAGCTGGGGGCGACTGCGAGCCTATCCTCCAGATATCACCCGCAGACTAACGGTCAGGCTGAGCGTGCCAACCGGTATTTGGAGAGAGTTCTGCCGAACCGTCATCTTGGAGTTCCAGGTTAACCATGGTCGAGTATGCGCATAACTCCCCACCCCCCCGGTCTCGTCTATGGGTTTATCTCCCTTCCAGTGCTGTTTAGGCTGCCAGCCACCATTATTCCCCTCTCAAGAATCCGATGCCGTTGTTCCTTCCACGCATGCGTTTATCCAGAGATGCGTCCGTACTTGGAGGATCGCCAGAGAAGCCCTCACTCGGACTGGCGAGAGGAACAAGGAGTCGGCGGACCATCACCGTACCAAGCCCCCACTTTACGTGTGTGGTCAGAAGGTCTGGTTGTCTTCTAAGGACATCAACTTCAGACTTCCCTCACGTAAACTGGGACCCAAATTTGTTGGACCGTATATTATTGCCAAGGTGCTCAGTCCAGTGACGGTGCGGCTCAAATGAACCCCACAGTTTAAGAAGATCCACCCGGTTGTCCATGTCTCTAAGATCAAGCCCATCTTTCGCTCCACCTCCCCCCTCCAACCCCTGCCTCCTAGACTCATCGAGGGGTCACCAGCCTATACGGTGCAGTGGCTCATTGATGTGAGGCGTAGGGGGTAGAGGTCACCAATAACTGGTATACTGGGAGGGTTATGGTCCGGAGGAGAGATGCTGGATTCCGGCTCTCATTGATCAGTTTCATCAGCGTCATGGTGAGTCCTCCGGGGTGTCCCTGAGGTGGGGGGTACTGTCACGGTTCAGGGGGCCTTCCCGGCTCCTCTTGTTGTCTGTGTTGTCCTGTCCGGTTCGGCAGCTCGTGGTCTGGGTAATCAGTGCTGATCATGCAGCGGGAGTGCACGGATCACGAGCTGATTCTACCCCACCTGTCGCTCATTTCACCGCTCCCTTATACAGTATATCCCTACTTTCCTGTTCCTCGTTGTGAGTAGATTGTTTTGTCCTTGCTCGTGCATGCATCATTCTCTGACTCCCTGTTCCCCTGTGCTGCAGGATTCGTAGCATGGAGATCCGGCAGCTTGTATGGTCCGCAGACTCTGCCGGCCAGCTCTGGAATCTCCACTTCCCTAAGCAGCAGTTAAATATTGTTTATGTTATTTTGTGTTTTGTGGCGAGAATAAAGTTTCTCCTTTCTCTCAAACTCTGCATCTGAGTCCTCTATCACCCAAACCCTGACAATGTGTGTGTATTTATATATACTGTACATAATAAATATACACAGTACACACACATATATTATGTAAACAAAAACGTTTTAATCACGATTAATTGTTTGACAGAAGTTTAAAAGCAACAGGTACAAAAATAATATAACAAAATAAATAATAACATTATTATATCATTTATATACAGTAATATATTTATAGGTCATTTAATTGTACGTGTTTACAGTACTACCGTAAACGTTACTGTGCAAATACATCAACTATAGTTGCCAGCAATATACAATAAATTCACTCTAAATTCTGGCGGCGCACCAGTTGAGATTCAGGAGCTGTGAGAGTCTTCCAGTCTCCAGAGTAAAGAGAAGAGATTTCACTTCCTCAGCAGACCGTAGGGCAAACATGGGCCTTTTCATTTAAATATTAATGCCACCACTGAAGTAAGCAAGCATGACGAGGATGCAATTATAACCTAAATAAGCCTTTGATAAGTCTTGCTACAAAGAGGGAATGTGTTAGTAAATAAACACGTTTTAAATGTTGTTGTCCCGTTTTATGTTTATGGGGAGATCTGTGCTCCTGAAGTAGCCATTAAACACTTGGAGAGAGCATTAGTGCCACACTTTAATATAAAGTTTATAGAGGGAGATAGAGAGAGACTTTAGAAAAATGTAATGATAGCTTTTCTCTCATCATCTGAGCCATTTATTATGATTGTATGTGTGTATGAGGCATTAATGTGCATGTGCAGGCCTGCCGCATGCGCTCGTCCTGCATGTTAAGTGCATGTGTTTGTGTGCGTGTGTGTACCAGCCCATGTGTTTATTGGTGGCGGGCCAGTTGTCTCTGGCTTGTTTTGCTCGGTCGATAATTTCCTCATTTGCTAGCGGGAAAATAGCTAATTAAAACCCTCTTCAGCTAACAGCCTGTTTGGGAGTATGCTAATGCAGTCCTGGGCTGGCTTCTGTTCCTGCCCCATTCCCAACACACACGCCTGTTTCCCCCCCATTATGACGGTGGTTCGGGACATTGATTCAGTGCTCTCATCACTGCTGCGAGCCAAAAAGCTGATTTTCTTCATTCCAAAAGAAACTCTTTAAATCAGCGTGATTAGCAACTATGTAATTACATTGTAATAAGCAGTGAATTGGAGGTTTATTTCACAATTACACTGTATTTCCCACTATCTTATATACTTATATACTATAAAATATGAAGAAAACACTACAGATTTTTTTTACTACAAAATTTCACATTTATTTCAATGTATTACTTGCCATTTCTTTGTAAATGTTTGTGAAATTTACTGAGTGCAAATTGTTTCTACACCAATTATTTGATCACAGTTTATTTTAAGGTCCAATTCTCATCATTAACATGACATTTGCCTCAATAAACTCTTAATTTGCTGCTTATTAATAGTTAGTAAGGTAGTTGTTAAGTTTGGGTATTGGGTAGGGATGTAGAATACGGTCATGCAAAACATGTCTCGTTATAAGTACTAATAAACAGCCAATATGTTAATAATAGGCATGCTAATGAGCAATTAGTCAATAGTGAGAATTGGTCCCTATACTAAAGTATTACCAATTATTTTTCACTGTGTAATGGAAATCACATAAATGTCATTATTTATTAAATTGTTTATTCCAGGTCAGTTAAAGGAAAAATGTACCAAATGCATTATTAAAAATATTAAATGTTATATTTTTTATTCAAAGTTATATATTAAAATATTAAAAATAATAACATTAATAATAAGAGTAATATATATATACATATACATACATATATATATATATATATATACTCACATATACATAAATACACACACACACATATATATATCTTATACATAAATCTATATTTCATAAATCCATAAATCTGTTATTAAAAACATATCATATGTTTATTCTAATTATTCACAAATGGTATATGGGTGGTAAGGGTGTATTTTTACACTTTAATTCACTTAACGTATTTATCTTGCATCTGGTATTAGGTCCCTCAAAATGCTGGCAATAATGCAGATTTTTTATAAACAAAACTTTTGAGCTTGTTTGCAGGGGAAATGAAAGTGTTATTCTTGATCTTAGTGTTCATGCCTTGGGGTGAACTTGCTGAAATCTGACAGCACAACACCAGAGAGTACAACTGCAAGGCTGTAGTAATTAGCTGTTTTTTACGACTGATATTTTTTATTGATGTGTTGTTTTTCTTCACTGTCTTCCTTTGTAATGGCGTGATGAAAGAAGCAGTCAAAGAGAAGAGATCAAGCCGAACAAAAAAGATTACAGCTTTCATGTCCTTGCCGCTCTTTCATCAAAACTTTGTGTTGTTCATTAAGGTCACCAGACTTTTCTTTTTGTCTTCTTTTCCTCTAGCGTGTTTTGCTTATTTTCTGGGTTACATTTGACAAACCTCAATTAAGTTTGGTTGCAGAATTAATTATGCTGAAATTGATGTCGAGGTGACAGGCGAAATACGTATTTTCTTGTCTCTGAATCACATCCTTTATGACACCTTCTAACTAGGTCACACATCATCAGTTTTTAGTAAGAGATATTATCTTTTGTCTAACAGAAAATGGATCTATGCAGGAACTGGCATTCATAACTAATGCATTCCGGAAACTCATCCACAATTCCCCATCATGATGGTACATTTGAACAATGTGCAGCGATGATTCACTTAATCTTTTCCATTTCAACAGGCTTACTGAAGAGAGAGCTTTGGAACGATCATTTAAGAATAATTATACACTGACATTTTTTTTTTTTTTTTTTGCATTTTATGCATTTGACAGACACTTTTATCCAAAGTGACCTGCAGTTAACTGCAGATATATTTTTATTATTTGTACTTATCTCCTCCACATACAGGAATAATACATTTCGTTATAATAATTAAAAGTACAAAATGTTCTATATACTTACGTATTTTTAAGTTTTACAAATTAACATTGGATAATGAACATAAATTAACAAAGAACAATATTAATTTATAATATAGTTAAAGTGTTAGGCTAAATGTACTGACAGACATTTATGGTAAACTAAAATATACTTTAATGCCATTTTTATTAAAACTTGTATTTCATGCATTTACATACATATGTAATTACACATTTGCAATGAAGTTACAATTGATGCATAGAGCATCAAATAACACTACAGTTAAAATTATAATCAATTATAATTGTTGTTAGTCAGCACATCAAAAGATTATTAAAACATGATTTAATATGTATTTTAGGTAACACTTTATTTTAAGGTGTCCTTGTTACATGTTACATGTACTTACTATTATAATAACAACAATGCATAATTACACGCAAGTAACCCTAAACCAAACCTTGGCGATATAGTAAGTACATTTAGTTAATTAATATTACTCAGTACTTAAATATGTAATTACACTGTAACAAGTACACCTTAAAATAAAATATGTAAAATATGTAACCATATTTTAAAATAAACAAATTGCACTCTAAAAGTGTAGTAAAGTGTGTTAAGAAACTCTTTAAGTACACTTAGGGGGAATTTTATTTTATTAATATTATATTATCTCAAAGTATAGTTTTTAAAGTTTTTGTAGTGCAGTATTTATATAGTATAATAGCTTTGACATGTATTGCATAATTATGAAAACTTCTCTGGTCTACAGCATAAAATGCACTGCAACTCTCAAGACTCTTGAATGCTGAAACGCAGAGCCATTCCAGGCATCAATTCAAGAACATAAATACTGGTATTAGAATAATCAGAAAAAAAAATGATTGCTGTCAATGATAAATCCACAAGTCTTTACTAATGACACACAAAAAAAGGCTAGATTTCTAGCTCAGGTTTCTCTTCGCCGGGCACTTGATTGCTCACAGAGACGTTTCTGAAGCTGTCAGAGGCTTTTTGTACAGCTGCCAATTATCACTGCACCCAGTGTTTCTCAACAATACTGCGGCGACACATCATTTGTCCAAAAGTCACACGCTTTCAAAAGTTAATTGGATTTTAAAAACCAATATAAAATTCCATCGCTATAATCGCTCCTTAAAGATTTTTCTTTCATCAGAGCCGGCCGCTAATTGTGTGAGCCTGAATGGAAGTGGGCGGATGAAATTACCTTGAGTCTGTATCATAACACTGCAAACTATAGACAGGAAATGTATGACAGGTTGAGGAGATCTGTCATATTTTGAGACGAGGAAGAGAACACTTCCAGGTACAGATCAACTCAAATGTGATTAAAATTGCACCGTGGATCTTTAGAATGTTACACAAAATATGCTTTAAAATACTGTTGAATTATGTCATTTCAAACTTGTATGCATTTCTTTCATCTTTGGAATATAAAAGATTTGGATATTTTCTAACGTCTCAGTTTTTTTTTTTGTCCATATAATGAAAGTACGTTCCATCCAGTGTTGTTTTGCATCTCATTGACTTCCACTAAACAGACGAAAACATTTGAAATATTGTTCATAATACATATATAAACAGAGTTTAACAGAATTTTCATTTTTAGGTGAACAATACCTTCTAAACCCCCAATAGTAACATTGACTTTTTTGTCATTTGTGTTTATTTTTTTAACCGTGTTTCTGAATTTGTGAAGCATTATTTCAGCACAGATTTGCTCAGTCAGAAATGTCAGTAATTATGAACACAATCATTCTAATTGTGGGTAGTACTGGTGATTGTTATTTCACAAATAAGTGCTCAGGACTAACCACTGGAACTGCAAATTGCAGCCTTGCAGTGTTATTGAAACTAGACTCACAACATGAATTTCAATTATTCCGAACAATCTAGGACCTGATAAACAGCACATTTCTCTCGCCGCCTCACGTCCTTCACCAAGAACAGTGCAATTACATCTCTGCTGGGAAACGGGGGCTGACAGAATACAAGAGGCCAGTAATCAGAAGAGGAGAGGTCCGTCTTATGATAACAAATTACACATCAGAGCAACACTGCATGCTTCTGCCTAACAACATCCCTGAAGTCAGAATGTAGACCATCTCTTCCGCATTTGGCCTACTTAACTGTACACATGCTTATATAGACACGCACACATTCAGAAAGGTCAGAGGTGTCAGCGTTGTATCTGACTGCATAGACACTGTTTGTCTCATGTGTGAGATCATATGAGATATTGAGATGGATGAGCCTCTGAAATGTCATAGAGATAAGGCTGTTTTCTAACAAAAAAAGAAGCATTGTTTTGAGTAGACTTTAAAGGAACAGTTCACCCAAAAATGACATTTCTGTCATCATTTATTCACTCTGATGATGATGAAGTTCACTCTTCATGTGTATGAAGAAAGAGTGTGACTTACTTTTTTCCATGGGACATGAAAGGAGATATTTCTAGCAGACTGCATAAGCTGTATATGTTTTGTTTTCCCTCCATAAAATGAAATATGATGAACGAAGAATGGTGACCACAGTTTGTCAACAAGGTTTGATTTTCAGTGAATAATGACTTTATTTTCTGCCTGTTCCTCACACAAACATATCATTTGATTTAAGAAGACTTGAATGTAGCACAAAAGTTTTATAAAACTTTTATTATGCTGTTTTGCAATGTTATTTTAGTATTATTCATGCACTATTATAGTACCCATTATATTTTTTGATATTACTTATATATACTGTATATATATATTCCCTTGTTTTAATTCCAGTAATTTTGTTATGTTCTTTTGTCATTTTTATTTATTTTTTCTCAATATTTCTAATTAGCACTAATACTTTTTTTTATTTCAGTCATAGGTTTAGTAATTTTATAGTACTTTAATTTAAACAGATTTTATTTCAGTTAGTTGGTAGCATTTCTAATTCAAATTTTTGTTGTTGATTTTTCATCTAATATTTGTATATATTTTTTTTAGCTTTATTTTAATGAATAGATTTTTTTTGTATTAGCTGTAACAACATTGTTGTTGAATCTGACAAGCACTGGGCCCCATTCAGTTTCAGTGTATGGAAAAGAGCACATCAGACATTTTATTAAATTTCTTATTTTGTGTTGTATTATATAAATACACTCTTAAAAATAAAAGTGCTTCACGATGCAGTGGAAGAACATTTTTGTCTAAATGGTTCCATAAAGAACCTTTAACATCTGAAGAACCTTTCTGTTTCACAAAAGGTTCTTTGTGGTGAAAGAAGGTTCTTCAGATTATAAAAAGGTAAGAAAGAGATGGTTCTTTAAAGAACCTTTGACTGAATGGTTCTTTGTGGAACTAAAATGGTTCTTCTAGGAAGAACCTTTTAAGCACCGTTATTTTTAAGTATATATATTTATTGTGTATTTATATATGTTTTTCTCTGTCTATACATACAGTATTTTCATATATGAGTTTGCGCATCTGTCAGCAGTCCCACACGTGCTGCAAATTGATATTCCATTATTTCACATATTATCTTAGATGAAAGGATTTCTAATTCTACACAGAAAGACTCAAACAAAGGAAAAGCAGCCCAGGGTCAGTAATGCCGCGAGCAGCGGGACTCCACCTCCTCCTCCACCTGTCACTCAGGAACCTCTACGTCCAAAGCCCAATTAAATCTCTCCCCTCCACGTGAGCTGACCCCGCGCGCATGAATATGTATGAGAGCGAATGCAAATAAACCGCTTCACCACTGCGCGCGTAAGGCCTCCGAGGAAGAGGATAACAAAGGAAAGGCCCACACTGAGCGTCAGAAGCACGGATGCCATCACTTCCCAGAATCATCACAGGGCGAACGGAACACGAAACCTGCCGAGACCTGTGTGTGTGTGTGTGTGTGCGTTTGACCATTATCTGTACTACAAAAGCCTTTATATGGCTCACTAGACAGCTGGTGTGCAGGAAAGACACATCAAATACCGTTAAACTTTTTAATGTGCTTGGTAAATATGGATCTGAAGGGACATATCTTACTTTGGAGAGAGGAAAAGCATGAATTATATATGAGCTCCGGATATTGGAGTAGACTGATATGATTACGCTATATTCAGAACTGCTATTATTATAACAATTATTATCATAATCATCATCTAGTAGCAGTAATGGCCCCAGATTCTATAAAATTCTATCTCTGTGAACATAAAACTGTTTGTCTGCATTCAGCGCTCGATTACAAAGCTGCTGTTTGGAGGTCAGAATTAATACCCAAATAAAATAAGTAATAAGGGTGATGGCTTCATAGATAGTGACATTTAGTGCAGGAAAAGTGCCAAGTCGTCACAGCGTACAGGGGTGTGCTTGTAAATAATTAATCTTTGCTCTTCATGTCTACTTGTCAGTACAGACTGGGGGCTTGTATCCTGGCAACGCGCCATGGTTTCCACATGCTGCAGGGAGAGAGAGGCCCTCAGGGGGGAGCCAATCATCTCTCTGCCTGAAGCTGAAACAGCAACGCACACACAGACGCACGCAGATATGCAAGCGCAGAGTCACTCACGCAGAGACAGCCTACTATGTATGTACATATGCTGCCGTAAACCAGATACACACACGAGCGCTAAGTGTTATGTTCTGTTTCCTTCTGGCTTTATTCCTGAGACGTCTTCATTTCACGGCCCGGCATATCTCAGCCCCACGTCATTCATATTTTAGCACGGCTGCTTAGCTTACATCTACCTTGTACACAACGGTGGACTAAACAGCTGCTTTTTTATTTTAGTTCATTTAAATGCTTGAAATATACTAAAATATGAATGAAGTGTTTATAATAAAGAAGAATGTTAAATTGATTAGATTAAAATGCAGGTAGAGTGAACTTTAGAGTGTTTTGACTCACTTAAAGGGATAGTTCAACCAAAAATTAGATTTCTGTCATTATTTACTCATTTATTTGTCATTTATTGAGCACAAAAGAAGACATTTGAAGAATGTTGGTAAACAAACAGTTGCTGGTAGCCATTGACTTCCATAGTATTTTCTTTCCATACTATGGAAGTCAATGGCTACCATGAATTGTTTGGTTACTAACATTCTTTAAAATGTTGTCTTTTGTGTTCAGCAGCAGAAACAAATTCATACAGGTTTGGAACAACTTGATGCTGAGTAAATGATGACAGAATTTTCATTTTTGGATAAACTATCCCTTTAAATACATTTTTATTTGTCATTTCATAATTACTTCTATTAATTTTGAAATATGGTTAAAGTGTGTTGATGGTATTTATGGTAACTAATGTTTATATAATATATTTATATTACTACTACTAAAATATAATGTCAGTTCTATTGAAGCTTCTTTGTTACACATTTATATATATATATTAATTCAGTTGCAATTAAGGACATTTAAATTATATTACATTTAAATGCAAAATAACACTACAGTTAAAATTATACATCAAGTACTTTACATGTGCTTCAGTCAACATATTATAATAAGTGTACTTCTTTAAAGTATGACAACAGATTATTAAAACAAGTACTTTTTAAAAGTGCAATTAAGTGTGTTAAGAAATTAAGTGGCTTCATATACAGGTGCATCTCAATAAATTAGAATGTTGTGGAAAAGTTCTTTGACAGTGGCCTTCAGCTCATCTGCATTTTTTGGTCTCTTGTTTCTCATTTCTCCTCTTGACAATACTCCATAGATTCTCTCTGGGGTTCAGGTCTGGTGAGTTTGCTGGCCAGTCAAGCACACCAACACCATGGTCATTTAACCAACTTTTGCTGCTTTTGGCAGTGTGGGCAGGTGCCAAATTCTGCTGGAAAATGAAATCAGCTTCTTCAAAAAGCTGGTCAGCAGAAGGAAGCATGAAGTGCTCCAAAGTTTCTCGGTAAACGGGTGCAGTGACTTTGGTTTTCAAAAAACACAATGGACCAACACCAGCAGATGACATTGCACCCCAAATCATCACAGACTGTGGAAACTTAACACTGAACTTCAAGCAACTTGGGCTATGAGCTTCTTCACCCTTCCTCCAGACTCTAGGACCTTGGTTTCCAAATGAAATACAAAACTTGCTCTCATCTGAAAAGAGGACTTTAGATCACTGGGCAACAGTCCAGTTCTTCTTCTCCTTAGCCCAGGTAAGACGCCTCTGACGTTGTCTGTGGTTCAGGAGTGGCTTAACAAGAGGAATACGACAACTGTAGCCAAATTCCTTGACACGTCTGTGTGTGGTGGCTCTTGATGCCTTGACCCTAACCTCAGTCCATTCCTTGTGAAGTTCACCCAAATTCTTGAATCGATTTTGCTTGACAATCCTCATAAGGCTGCGGTTCTCTCGGTTGGTTGTGCATTTCTTTTTCTTCCACACTTTTTCCTTCCACTCAACTTTCTGTTAACATAGCTTGGATACAGCACTCTGTGAACAGCCAGCTTCTTTGCAATGAATGTTTGTGGCTTACCCTCCTTGTGAAGGGTGTCGATGATTGTCTTCTGGACAACTGTCAGATCAGCAGTCTTCCCCATGATTGTATAGTCTAGTGAACCAAACCGAGAGACCATTTTGAAGGCTCAGGAAACCTTTGCAGGTGTTTTGAGTTGATTAACTGATTGGCATGTCACCATATTCTAATTTGTTGAGATTTTGGGTGGGTTTTTGTTAAATGTGAGCCAAAATCATCACAATTAAAAGAACCAAAGACTTAAACTACTTCAGTCTGTGTGCATTGAATTTATTTAATATACGAGTTTCACAATTTGAGTTGAATTACTGAAATAAATGAACTTTTCCCACGACATTATAATTTATTGAGATGCACCTGTATATATATATATATATATATATATATATATATATATATATGAAGCGTTCATTTACAAAAGCCGATAACTTTTATTTCTTTTCAGAAATCACGTTTTTTTATTGTGCATTCCAAGTAATATCAATCAAACTGCAGTTGGGTTGTTTTGATTAAGTAATAATAACTTAAACAAATACAGGTAATTTACAAAATTAAAGTTAATTGAAAGTATGTTTTTTTTTTTTTTTTTTTACATATTAAAAGTTTGTTTTATAACAAAAGCAGATAACTCCAACAGTCGTTTTTTGGCAAAAGCAGATAACTCCACATTTCATGTTTTAGAGTTTAAAAAAACACTTGTTTGGGCCCGAGCACCGATGGTGTGAGGACCCTCTTGGAATTGCTTCGTTTATTTAATCTTTGTAATCTCTTTAGATGACAATGTAGATGCCTGACAAAGGTTGTTGTTGTTGTTGTGATCGTAGACTGTATGGATGTGATTACACACAATACTCACCGTTGTAACACACTGCTTTTGCGAGGCTCCTTGAAAAACTTTTCCTTTTACGACCTGTAGAAGATATCAAAGGTTCATCAAGTTCGTCGAAATTATCCATCCTCGATCACTTTTAGTCAGCTTTGACGAAACTCCTCTCAGCTAGCACGTCTTTTTAAAGTGAAAGTAGCCTTGTCACCTGACCTGAATAAAGCGCACTGATTCGCTAGAATGGACTTATCGGCTTCTGTTTAAAAACAACAAGGGCGCTTGTCGAACACGTGATGCCTTGAAAGTGGACAATACCGGCTTTTTTGACAAAACGTTTTTAGGGTTCAGATTGCACTTTATGTGGAGAATAATGCACGGCAATCAGCTTATTTATTTATTTTTTTTTAAGTCTCGTTTATCGGTTTTTGCAAATTAACTCTTTATATATATATATATATATATATATATATATGCTCTTAAGATTTGAAGTACACTACAAGTACACTACACATTCAGTACAATTAAGCACACTTCTTTTTCACAAGTGTTTAATGAAAACCTGTTTGGCATCAAACATCTTGTTTCAAAGGGTCACAAAATAAGTTCTCTGACCTTGTAAACCAAGTGTGTGTTGTGTTATTAGGTCAGTATGTTCAGTTAACCCGCCTGTGTCACTGTTAACCAAGACGCTTCTCAAAGAGGTCAAACTTCCCAATAACAGTGTTGCGTAACATACCAAGAAACAAACAGGAGCCAAATCCTGCTGACGTAACCACATGACCTGTTTTTAATAACCAGCCTTCAGAGTCAAATAACCAAAACTCACTTCACACACATCCACCATTCAGTCCCTGGATTCTAATTAGACAGCGAGAGCTGCTTCTGTCTCTCCGGAGCTCAGACAACAAAAACCTTCAACTCTGTGCTGCAATAAGCAATTAAATTTTATTATTTTAGACTTCAAAAATGAATAATTAGCACATAAGAGAGGTTTTAAGATTAATGTTATAATGAGACAGAAAATCAGGCACATTAGTGCAGCCCCTCCAAAAGAAAACGATGTTCATTTTTCTGGCGTTTCACTAAATATAAAACAAAGGAAAGCTGTGAATAGTGACAGTTACACAAACATTTCTACATTTCTATTCTGTGATAGGCCTACTGATTATAAGGACAGATGTGTGTAAATGGATGTGTATGAGAGCACTGAGTGCTCCTGCCTCAGGGCTGTGTGTGTATGTGTGTGTGTTTTCGAGGACCCAGTAAAGGCCTGCCTCCAGGGTCAGCCTCATTAAAATTCTAATGGCTTCTCAGCTACATGCAAATGGCTCTAATGGCAAAGCTAAGCGAGAGAGAGAGAGAGACAAAGAGAGCAAGAGAGACAGAAATAATTCAAAATTAGATTCATGTTTTGTTTTTTTGTCTTTTTTAAGAAAACCTCAAGAGGGACAGTGTCTGTCTGAGTTCATGTGTATGTGTACAAGTGGCATATTGTTGTTCAGTTAAAGCGTTCAGCTCTAAGGCGTGAAAACAGTTTGATTACACTGCTTAAATGATATTGGAACACTGATGGAAGAACTATATTACATATTTCATTTCAAGAGTTGCGTTTTAAATGCTTCCTAATGTAGGGTTGAATCATAAGGCATAAGCCTGTCATTTTTCAGAATCAGAATCAGAATGAGCTTTATTGCCAGGTATGTTTGTTTTACACACACAAGGAATTTGTTTTCGTGACAGAAGCTTCCACAGTGCGACAGAATGACAGTGACAGAACAAAAAACACAGATAAAAAAAAGAAGAATTAAAAAATAGAACAAGTAAATAAGGGATAAAAATATACAAATTGACAATTGAATGTACAGGTATATAACAATTGACAGTTGTATGTACAGGTATATTATGTGCAAATTGAAATGTAGACTAAGTATGTGTGTTAGATAAATAAGTGTATAAGTCAATAAATAGTGTGTGTTCCACAATTATTGTCAGGTGTTCATGAGATGGATTGCCTGAGGGAATAAACTGTTTCTGTGCCTGGCCGTTATGGTGCTCAGAGCTCTGTAGCGTCGACCAGACAGCAGCAGTTCAAAGAGGGAGAGTGCTGGATGTGAGGGGTCCAGAGTGATTTTGCCAGCCCTTTTGCTCACTCCGGATGAGTACAGTTCTTGGAGACTGGGGAGGGTTGTACCAATGACTCGCTCAGCAGTCCGGACTACCCTCTGTAGTCTACTAAGGTCAGATTTGGTAGCTGAGTTGAACCAGACAGTTAATGAAGTGCAGAGGACGGATTCAGTGATGGCGGAGCAGAACTGTTTCAGCAGCTCCTGTGGCAGGTTGAATTTCCTCAGCTGGCGAAGGAAGTACAACCTCTGCTGGGCCTTTTTAACAATGGAGTCTATGTGAATGTCCCACTTCAGGTCCTGGGAGATGGTGGTGCCCAGGAACCTGAATGATTCCACTGTCATTACAGTGCTGTTCATGATGGCGAGTGGGGGGAGAGCAGGGGGGTTCCTCCTGAAGTCCACGATCATCTCCACTGTTTTGAGTGTGTTGAGCTCCAGGTTGTTAAGACTGTACCAGACAGCCAGCTTCTTAACCTCTTGTCTGTAAGCAGACTCGTCACCGTCCTGAATGAGGCCGATCAGTGTGGTGTCATCTGCAAACTTCAGGAGCTTGACAGAGGGGTCTTTAGATATGCAGTCGTTGGTGTAGAGCACTGGTTTTCAAACTTGTCCTAAAAGCACCCCTGCCCTGCACATTTTGTATGTCTCCCTTGTCAGACACACCTGATTCAACTCATCAGCTCGTTAGTAGAGACTACAAGACCTGAATATGCAGGGCAGGGGTGCATGCAGGACAGGTTTGAAAACCACTGGTGTAGAGGGACAAGAGCAGTGGGGAGAGGACACAACCCTGGGGGGCGCCAGTGCTGATCGTACGGGTGTTGGATGTGTATTTTTCCAGCCTCACTAGCTGCTGCCTGTCTGTCAGGAAGCTGGTGATCCACTGACAGACGGAGGTGGGGACGGAGAGCTGAGTTAGTTTGGGCAGGAGGAGGTTTGGAATGATCGTGTTAAAAGCTGAGCTGAAGTCCACAAACAGGATCCTCACATAAGTCCCTGGTCTGTCTAGATGTTGCAGAACATAATGCAATCCCATGTTGACTGCATCGTCCACAGGCCTGTTTGCTCTGTAGGCAAACAGATGAGGATCCAGTAAGGGTCCAGTAATGTCCTTCAGCTGGGCCAGCACCAGTTTTTGAAAAGACGTTATGACCACAGACGTTAGAGCCACAGGTCTGTAGTCATTTAGTCCTGTAATTTTGGATTTCTTTGGGATGGGGATGATGGTGGAGTGTTTGAAGCATGAAGGGACTTCGCACAGCTCCAGTGATCTGTTGAGGATCTGTGTGAAGATGGGGGCAAGCTGGTCAGCACAGGATTTCAGACAGACTGATATAACACAATCTGGGCCTGGTGCTTTTTACCTTTTCTGCTTCCGGAAGACCTGGCGCACCTCGTCTTCGCTGATCTGAATTGCGTCGCGGTCCGCTCTAAACAGCTGAAAACTCGGCAGAATTAACTCGCTGTCTGGAATAGCGTCGTTCAGGTTTCCGTGAAACAGAGCAGCAGAGTTTGAAAAATCCTTATTTGTCCAGGAGAGCAGAAGGAGTTTGTCCGTTTTGTTGGATAGAGAGCAGAGATTCGCCAGATGGATGCTATGCAGTGCTGTCTGAAATCCGCGTTGTCTGAGCTTCACGAGCGCGTCGGCTCGCTTCCCTCGTCTGTGCGTCCTGAAGCGGCTGAACAGCACCGCTGCTCCACCGACTACAATGTCCAGCAAAACATCAGAATAATCGAAAATCGGTGAAATATCGGGAGGTGTATACTGCCGAATGTCCAGCAATTCGTCTTTGGTGAAACTGATTGCAGGGATATAACTAAAGACAGGACAAACTAACAAAAACATAAAAACAACAGCGGACAATGCCACAGAGGCTGCCATGAGCGGCGCCATCTTGGATTTTCACATAAATTAATTTTCCAACTAACAAATATGCAGATGAAAACAATTCCTGGTAGCATACATATACATATAACCCCAAAACTTGGGTATTTAAGGATCTGAATGAGGACAATTCAACAACAAAAAAGAATATTCTATCATTGTTTACTCATCTTCATGCTCTTCTGCTAAACACAATAGAAGATATTTTGAAGAATGTTTAACTTAAATCAATAGGGTCTGAAACAAAATGATTGGAATCCATTTATTTCATTGCATGGATAAAAAACAATGAGACATTTTCAAAATAACACAAAAGAAAGAAAGTTGCACAAGTTTGGAATGTGATGAGGGTTATTATTTCAAATTGAAAATGTATTAGTTTAAATGAATGTGTTATGTATTCGTTTAAATGATAAAGCAATTAGCTGAAGTTTAAAGTGCTTTTTGACCCATTTATCTATATATTTCATAATTGCTTCTATTGCTTTCATAATATGAATAAAGTTCAAAGTAATTTATGGTAAACTAAAATATATTTTGGGAAACTCTAATGTGATTTCTTTTGAAACATACATCATGCATTTACATATTTTCAAAATGTTATTTGTAATGATGAAATTGCAAGTGAGTACATTTAAAATATATTAACTTTAAATGCAAAATAATAGTTAAAATTATAATCAAACATTTTACATGTGCTTTACTATTTTACATTAGAGTGAGTGATTTTTTTAATTTATTTTTTTTCAGTTTTTGTGTGAACTACTCCTTGAAGTAAATAACAATCCAGACATTCACTGTAGTTTTTACCAGTCCCATAAAGAATGATTTCATTAATTGGCAATCAAGCACAGCCTGTGCTATTGTCTCCTCATCGACTCAACATGGCTGAAATTCTCAGTTACCACAGCAATAAAACGCCTGGTGATGGTATTTCATTCAGAGAATTAAAAGAGAGAACAAGCCACAAAGCAAAGGCTGTTTATTCAAGTTTATGCACGGGGAGATGCTGAGCGAGAGAGAATAGGATGAAGAGCGAGAGTTTAAAATACATTCTTCCCAGTGTGTGTGATCCCTGCAGTGAAAGCATATCTCTAGCTGCCAGCGCTCTGCTATTGAACTCCATGTCAGAGCGCTGGAGTTCTCTTGTGCTTGCAGCTGTGGGGCTGAAGTGTTGTTTCCCAGCAAGTGAGCCAAACACTGTCCCTCAGCTTAAAGACCCCCAAACACACACACACACACACACACACACACACACAGACGTGCACACACAAAGCGAGCACAATGGATTCAGAAAGGGCTCTCATCTGAAGAGTGCTGGCTTCTGTCTTTGAGTGTCAATTCTCTGTTCTTTTTCCCAGGCTGGATTCCTCTAGTTGTGCAACATAGTTGAAGGGACTTAGGCCTTGATTTTCATCTTCGTGTCAGCTTGCATTAGTCATTTCTGTTTGTGAAGGCCAGACTGATGGGTCTGAATGATGCTTTAGATCTCTTAACTTGTGACACAGAATTGGACCCACAAAAATCCAAAACATTAACTGTATTTTCATTGTACAAAATACATATTTTTATTTTTAAATATATTATTTTGCAGACAGTCAATATCCATGTGCAATATACAGTGTACACAAATACAACATTAATGTAAAAATATCCTGTTAAATTAATATTTTATATATATATATATATATATATATATATATATATATATATATATATATATATATATATTGTCAGTCCTCTGTTGTGTGTGTCATGTGTTCCTGCCTCTTGTGTCCATATTTGGTCTTGTGATTATTAGTTAAGTCTTGTCCAGCTGTGTTTTAGTGATTGTCATGTGTATTTAGTTCCTGCCTGTTTAGTTAGTTTTCGTCTGGTCTACTCGTTATTCCCCGGTGTTCCTGTCTGTGTGAACCTTGCCTTGCCTTGCCCTGTCCTGATGTCACCATTAAAGACTATTATTTTGAAGTTACTCCTCGTCTCCGTGTTCCTCGTTCCTCCCTGCTGTGTGCACCGTGACAGAAGACCAGACCTAAAAAGTAAGCGGCACCCCTTTTTCACCGTTTTGTTTTCCGTTTTTTTCAAGTCTTTTGGTTTTGGTTGCTGTTTTGTTTCTGTCTGTCCCGCGGCATGGAAGTCGCCACTCTTCGTCCCGCCATAGCCCGCGACAGCAACGCGTGGGAGTTCGGCGGGATTGCCGCGAGTGCCGCGAGTTCCGCAAGTCAGCCGCCGTCCGCGGCTCTCTTCACCCCGCCGTTCGCGGGAGAATCGTCTGCCGCCTTCACGGGCTGCCGCTCATGCACACCGCCGACCGCGGGGAAAGCCAACCCGAACGTCGGCGGCTCCCTCCCTTCACGCCGCCGTTTGCGGTTCACCTTAGCCCGCCTGGAGTGCATATGGTAAGCCGGCCTGGAGTGCATATGGTAAGCCCGCCGGCCGCCGCTGACTCAAGCCCGCCGGCCGCCGCTGACTTGTCTTGTCCACGGAGACTCGTCTGGGGCAGGCGGCTTCTCTTGTTGTGGCCATGGAGGCCATTCCAGCCGCCTGCCTCCCTGTTGTGGAGGCGGTTGCTGAGGGACCCTGTGAGGGCCCCTGACTCCTGGTCATGCCCAGAGGAAGCCTCAGCTTCCGAGCTAGCCCAGGAGGGCTTCCTGTTCCTGTGTGCTGTCCTGTCTGTGTGTCTGGCCTGTCCTGTCCCTGTCTGTTTAGCCCTGGAGGGCTGTCTTGTCTTGTCCAGTGTGTGTCTGGCCAGTGTCCTGTTCGTTAAGCCCCGGAGGGCTCCTGATACCCCCTAGATTCCCCAAGGAAATTTTGGAGGGGGGTAGTAGAGCTCGTGGTAGGGTGGGCGGGCCGAAGAATGTGGCCATGGCCACGTAGACCATCCGCCATGGCCTCCTGAGCTCCCAGCTCCGCCATGGCTTCCTGAGCTCCCAGCCCTGCCATGGCCTCCGTCTGTCTGTTCCGCTCTGGAGGTCCCCGTCCTGTGTTCCTGTCCATGTCTGTCCTGAGGGGCCTCCAGAGTGCCCCCCCCCCCGGTGGAACTGTTACGGTGCGGGTCGCGCCTTCCGGGAGGGGGGGAGTAATGTCAGTCCTCTGTCGTGTGTGTCATGTGTTCCTGCCTCTTGTGTCCATATTTGGTCTTGTTCCTGTCCTTGTTAAGTGTGATTATTAGTTCAGTCTTGTCCAGCTGTGTTTTAGTTATTATCAGTGATTGTCATGTGTATTTAGTTCCTGCCTGTTTAGTTTTCGTCTGGTCTACTCGTTATTCCCCAGTGTTCCTGTCTGTGTGAACCTTGTCTTGCCCTGTCCTGATGTCACCATTAAAGACTATTATTTTGAAGTTACTCCTCGTCTCCGTGTTCCTCGTTCCTCCCTGCTGTGTGCACGTGACCTATATGTTGCAAGAAATTCATAGTAAAAAATACAGTGACAATGTTTCATGGTTTAACTTATAACTAAATTAAATAATGTTATTATACCGATCTATGTACTTTAACTACCAAAGTTTTTTTAACCCTAAAATGTATACATTTTTTCTAACCGTGAATTATTGTACTAGTAACCACGATTATTAAACAGTCCATCACAACTGTCCTGTCAATAAAAATGGACAATAAAGACAAAACACCATCAGTGTAACACACAACACTAAAATAATGGAACAGAAAATGGATCACAAAACATTCTCTTGTGCGATACTAATAATGTAAAATTGTAATAATATTTGATGTGTCAGAGACTTCTAGGAATGTCATTTCACTGTCTTTCACCATAAATTATATGGTATTTCATAGCCTTTACAAAATATACATTTGACAGTATTTTGCAGTACAATTACATATAATACGATTAAATTTACAGTTTTGACCATACTTTTTACAGTGTACTTTACTTAAAGGGTAAAAGGGGAGGAAAAACGAGAAGCCTTGATGATGCCAGTGTAATTATAAAGTTGTTTCAAAGGTGAAGCAAGTTATTATATTTTGATGT
Source organism: Onychostoma macrolepis (assembly GCF_012432095.1). NCBI lineage: Eukaryota > Metazoa > Chordata > Actinopteri > Cypriniformes > Cyprinidae > Onychostoma > Onychostoma macrolepis. The sequence continues at coordinate 24,070,002 of NC_081170.1, read as the reverse complement.
TTTTTCTTTGGAATAACATTCACCTGTCAAATGTTCATAAGAGCAGGCGGACAATTTTATGGTGACCTTAAAAGCGACTAAAAACTGCCTTCAGGGTATCAGTATCTGTATCCTGGTTAGCCAAGCTCATGATGTTAGCATTGCTAGCAGCACAGTTTATTATAGTGTAGTTCAATAAAAATATTGGATTTCAAACATTACCCTCACTAAGACTAATCAATGGCAAAATACCAATTTGTCATTTCTATTCAATATTCAACACAAAGAAGAATGTTCTTCCCTAGAAACCCTTTGCCTTTGTTAAGAATTTAATTCCTATCCACCCATAATCAAACACTTATCTATTACACCGGTGGCTAACATGGGCCATTAGGACTCACTGGGCTGAACAGCTATTATGAACTTCATTTCAAACCGCCTCCAGCAGAAGTTCAATGCCACTAGATAATTCATTTCTGCAGCAAAGTGACAAATGTCTACATTTTAAGAAACACTGGGCTAATACCGATGGCCATTTCAAAGACCTTGGCTTGTCTTCAGTTCTTTCCTTCTCTCTTACGTCTGTGGCATATTCACTAATTGTGATTCATAATTGAGTCTTGCTTTGTGTCCTACAATCATGCCTTGGAGGTTGTTGTGGATTCTCATCAGTCCTATTGTTCTCTGGTGCATCTGTGCATCAGTAGGTGGTCAGCACACCTCAATCTGCCCACGCTGGACCTTCAACCTGACCTGCATGGTTTCAGCTGCTCTTGACATGTTCATAAATCCATGCGTGTATGGCATGTGAAGATGAACACGCGGCAGACATTTCACCTGCTGTCTGCACACAGCTCATGCCCTGCAGAAAACCTCCCCTCCTGTGGATTCGGCTACAAAGAGCTTCTCTAACAAGGACGTTGCTTTTGATGCAGGGTCAGAAAGGAATGAATATTTACCCTCTGGAAATGGGCATGTATTTGTAAGGGCAATTTTTATAATCACCTCATTGTATCTGTGCTGTCTTTCATGTCAAATCTTTAAATTTAACCAATTACTTACATTTAATCATAATACTATAGACTGTTACCCATTCAATTTTATCAGCAAAAGTCAGATACTGCAAGACACTGCAAAGGTGGAACAGAAGACAGTTAAATGCTGCTTAAAGGTGGCATACATGTTTTTACACAACTGAGTAATTTAAATAGCCTATAAAGTATACAAAATGATCAAATGTGCAAAGAACGTTCCTCATCACTGAAGCAGTCCATGACTTCAACCTAGCATAAGTTCTGCACTCTCACACACATTATAATCGCTGAAGTTATCAACACTGCAAAGTGAATCACTTTCATTATATCTGCATTTGTTGTTTATGATGCGAGCATTTGTGAGAATACAGAATGCAGTAAGTGAACAAAACTCAAATGCTTTCAGAACTGCTTTCATCGGAGACTAATCTAAATGTCTCTCAATGGCTATTGCATACATAAGCTCAACAAGAACGTGTGATTGGTTATAGTACGTAAATCTGATGCAACGTGAGCAGATCTAAATGTAGTACAATTTCACATTTTACTCTAATCTCTACAGTTATTTTTATTTGACTTGTGTATGGACATTGTTTGCCGTTTTCTTGAATTTTGGGGTCAGTTTTGTTCTTTTTTTGGATCATGTACTTGTTCATTTCCAATCCTGGTTTGATGCCTGCAGACCATGTAAAGTTTATTCATGTAAACTGATGACTCTTTTCTCTCAGTTGTTTAAATTCTGCACTTCCCCCAGTTTAGCACATCCCAAAAAAGCATTATTCCTGGTCATACCCCGTAGTGATATGATCTGCTACCCTACCAGGTGAGAATGAGAGATGCATGTGCCATCGGCACACTCAAGAACTCACACCTGCGTCTGTAACCGCACTGACCTAGCAACCGCCACGAGAGCATTTGGTTGTCAACGCCGGATGCCTCTCCATCTGTTGGCCCAGCGGAGAGCTTCGCTCGGCCCAGGAAGGGCTCGGGGAGTGTGAACCTGCTGAATTTGACCGTGTTGCCCAGCATGGCACCATAGGTGGGCTGTCAGGCCGATGTCTAACATGGACCTGACTTCTGGTGCCTTTGAACGTTGACCCACTTTGCTTGTTCTTGAATTTGGTGCTTGTCAAAGTCAGATAAGGACTAGCAAGGGTGTTTGAGACCTTGTTGACTTTGAGAGAATGTGAAGATAATCAGAAACATGACAACTCTCTTTATACTGAGGGTCTCTCAGTCTCACTGATCCAAGATCAGAAGCTGTTGTACATAAATAGTAACGATCTTGAATGATTTACTCCATCATGTTTTTTATTTTGTTAATTGATTATTTATTTTATTGCACATAACTAGCTTCTTGTGATATGCAGTGTTAGCTAAAAACAGTCAACTTTACTCTGACTTTTATAGTAAGTGTAAAATTATGCAAATCATATTAAACAATGTGAATTATATCATGCATAATGTTGTAATAACATATTAATAACATTGTAATAAGAATGTCAGTACTTTAAATTTGTTTTGTACATAGATGCAGAAACAATATGACTTACAGACTCTGACTAGCATGTAGATTCAAGTTTACTTGTACATTCATTGTGTTTATATTTTCATATTGTGTATTACATCTATGATGTGAATATATCAGATTAATCATATGAATAGGGCATGTTTGAGTAATTAACCCGTTATTAAAGCGCTTCATAGCTCACAATAAAACAAATATATAATGGCAAAGACAATGAAGAATAGCTTTCATTAATCAATATGTTCTTTCAAGTTGTTTTTATGTTTTAATTACAGTTGTTTAATTATAATCATGATGCACTTTTTATCTTTATCATTAACGGAAAACAAACAAACAAACAAAACACTTGGCTAACAAACATTTTGGTCATTAATTTAAATGTATTTTTGTTTTTTTTATTGTGTTTTCACTCTAATCATGGATTTTTTTTTTAACTAAACATTAGGATGAAAGCAATAAAATGTTTCTCTCTGTGGGTGTCATTGTGGGACAAACATATCTGACTGCATGTCAATCTTCTCGCACAGGACAGGGTCTTTGAATAGAGGTTTAATTAAGTTATCAAAGAGAGTAAAGTTCATGACCCAAGGTCAAGCAAGTCTTTATTAAAAAAGGTTTCAAAAGACTGACAGGGAATACAAAAGACTGAAAAGCAATTGATATAGCAATTAGGATGTAGTTTTTAACAAAAGAGGGGGTAGAAAGAAATTTCTAGAATTCACTGGGGTAATAGAGATGTTAGTTCTCCAAGGAGATGCCATCATCATCATGACAAAGCAGCCACAGTTTGAAGCATGTCAATTGGGGCGTTTCACTGCTTTTCTGAAATCTGAAGTCTGAAGTGAAGCCAAATCTGATTGGTTGTGGCTGGTCTGAAATAAATTTAGAAATTCTTCAGAACACATCTAGTATTGATTTTAAAATAAAAAGAGATCCAGTGTGAAATGTGAAATCCGTGCTTCGTTTTGAAATAACACATCAATAACGCATCAAACAAAAGGCACAGTCTCTGGGTGTGTAATTGCTGGTCCACATGGGCAAACCCTCGTCTCTTTAAACTCCAGTCAGGCACTTGATGGGTATGAGATTATGTGAGACATGTAACAGCTATAAAGTGCCAGGATGATCCACGTAGGAGAGTGGAGGTGTGTGTGTGTGTGTGTGGTTAGATGAGATTTGAGCTCGCCTGATGGTGTGACTCCTCTCACCACCTCCTCCATTTACTCCTCATTTAGCCTGGAGCAGATGGTAGGCCTTGGTTCCTCTTTGTCTATGTGTCTGTGTATGAGCATGTGTGTTTGTATGACTCATAAATGCACACCGACTGTCCAACATCCTCTGTGGGAATGAAAATCAAGGGGAGAAAATTTTTTTCTTTGTCAATGTTTTGTGGAAATATGTTCAAAACTGTTGAGAAGGAAACTATCTGCTGTTACATCTGCTGTGTGGATAGTTTTGGAAACACAAATTTGGCATTATAGTTATGGCTATTGCTAATTTCTACAAGTAGCCAAGCTACTCCTTGAAGTGAAAATGAAGTACATTTCAGCATTTTTAAAAGTACTTATTACAGAAATAATATATTTTAAAATAATATACTTAAGTGCAAACTGAATGTAATGTTTCAGGCACCTAATTGCATGTGAATTGCGATTAAATGAAAATGAATTATATTTCTGCAGTTAGCTAAACTTTAGAGTGTACTTAAATACATCTTTATATGTGACCCTGGACCACAAAACCAGTCTTAAGTGTAAATTTTTCTTAGGATCAGACAATATTTGGCCGAGATTCAACTATTTGAAAATCTGGAATCTGAGGGTGCAAAAAAATCTAAATATTGAGAAAATCGCCTTTAAAGTTGTCCAAATGAATTCTTAGCAATGCATATTACTAATCAAAAACAATGTTTTGATATATTTACAGTAGTAAATTTACAAAATATCTTCATGGAATATGATCTTTACTTAATATACTAATGATTTTTGGCATAAAAGAAAAATCTATAATTTTGACTCATACAGTGTATTTTTGGCTATTGCTATAAATATACCCCAGCGACTTAAGACTGGTTTTGTGGTCCAGGGTCACATATATAAATGAACAACTAACACAATTGTCTTTGAAATGCAAATATAAGTGTACTGGCGATTGTACTGAAAAGCATTTATGGTAAACTAAAATGTAATTTATATTGAAACTATTTTGTAATTACACATTTGTAATGATGAAGTTAAGCAAGCAATTAAAGCAATTTAGTACATTTAAAACAGTAACTTTAAATGTAATATCGAATAACACACCAATTTAAAATTAAAGTACTTTGCATTGCTTTAGTATGTCAGTCAACACATTAAAATAAGTATTACATACCAACATAATGATTTAAAACGTACTTTACAGTAAACCTTTTAATTTTACCTTATTACAAAATTGAAAAGTGTACTTAAGTGTGTTAAGTAGCAGAGTCATAAAAGTGTACTCTTAAGTGTGCTTAAGCAGACTTTTATTTAATTTATATTATATTATCTGCAAGTACATTTTTTTAAATATATGTTTAAGATTTGAAGTACACTACAAGCGCACATTAAAAACAATTAAGCACACTTGTTTTTCACAAGGGGCAAGTTTAAAGTAGTTAAAATACTACTAAGCTACTGTTTTGAAAAAGTGGTTGAAACGTAGCTACAAGTTACTATCTAAAGCAAACATTTTGGTGTCACAAGGTTTATCGAATGTTATAGCAAAAATAACTATTACAGGTTTGACAATAGTTTGGCCAAAAGGCTTGCTTGCTTGCTGCTTGACCTCTACATCATTGAAGAAATTAACTAGTGACAGCAGTTTGCTGAAATCAAAATAACATGATTGTGCCTTCGTTAACCGTAAACAATGTTGGTTCAACAATATAGGACTATAGTTAATGATGTCCTGCACAGGTGGTGGAGTAATAACTTCCTCTAATTAATTGAGTCGAGGTCGCAATAAATGTCAGATTATTATAGTTCATTTACACAAAAGGTAAAAAAAAAAAAAAAATTTTTTACTCCCATATACATACAGTTCATTCATTCAGCAACTATTTCTAATTTCTCTGAGATGATGCTGCACTGGCATTATTTCACTATTTTTGTGCCATGTTGTTTTGGTTTATTTGATGTTGATTTATCACAGGTTTCCTCTTTCCTTCTTTCATTGCACATTTATGTGTACAACGTCAAAAACGTAGCTGTTTGCGTTAATTGGAATTATGGTTTTGTGAAATGGTGAATCGTTGAAATATGTTGAACTTGTGAACATAGCTGGCTAACAATACTTTTGGGAAACAAACCCTAGAGCAATAATACTATACCACAGAGAGAGTGTTTTGGGCAAATCAACATTAATAAGAAGCTTACTTATTGTTGTTCCAGTATATTAAGCTGGAACAGTAGAACAAATTTTAACATCCAAAAACTGACACACTCAAGCTTTAAGAGATTATAATGATCAGGTTAAAGAATGTATAGAAGGCTGATAAAACATAACAGTATTTACTGTATCTGGCACACACAGATTCTCAGTTAGGGTTACAGCATCTGGATCACAAAACTAGCTACTAATCACATCTTAAGCAAATTGTAGTAGTGTTACTTAACCAAGCGTAATTTAGTTTTCAGAAGACTTGTTGTCTGCTTGCTTAACAGTATAGCTCTGATGCCATATAATGTGTGAAAAACGTTTTGTCACTGTGAAAAAAAAAGAAGCTAATTACTGCAAAAGCTACGCTACAGTTCTTGCTACTAAAAGCTACACTTTTGAAAACAGCTTAGCGACTGTCACGCTAGTGAAAAACTGTAGCTAGTTAGCTACTTCCCAGCATTGATTGTTAAGACTTTTCAATGAACACACTAAAACGGGAAATATTACAGAATATATGTCCCTGTTGTGCCAAAGAATAATGCTCGGAGCACACAAGTGGTTCATTGACCGCTAGGCTAAATGAAGTGGCTCTCTTTTAATGCTATTTGTCATGCAGTTCTCTTCCTCTTTCCGGCTGAATTGATCAGAGGGTCAAATCAATATGCTGGTGTCTGTGAGGCCTCACTGTGTCCTTCTAAGCCCACTAGACTAGACTGTAAATTGAGATGTATGACTGAGAGGAAATGAATGAGTATTTGCCCTCGATGCACCGCTGAGCAACAGCTGGCACGGGTCAAAGAGAAAGATAAGCCTACTCTCTCTCTCTTACACCGTCTTCTCTTTCTGTCTCTCTCTCTTTGTCGCATTTTATGTACGAAACACGGAGCTGACAGTCATATGCTCGTTCTGCTATAACCTTCTCAATCCCAGGGTGCTTCTCTTCGGTGCACTGCAGATGGGAGGCCATGATGAGTCAGCTAAAAAGAACCCGTTACCTGAAAGATAGCTGTGCAGTAGCATCTGGGCACAGGTCCAGAATAATTCATGAAAATGACCTTTGCAGTGTCTGGCTGTCTGAGTCCCATCACCCCCTCCCCCTAAAACCAACCCAACCATCCCACACATACACACATATAAAGTGGCACCAGGCCACCTAATACATGATGTGGCTCATTCCTCATATCATTCGGTGTTAGCAGAGGGCCCACAATCTGTTTCTCTTACCCTATGTGTCCGTTCCCACAGAAGAAATCTGTTCGATACTGCCCAAAGTGCCAAATCTGTCGCTTTAGAAGTGCTTCTGTGAAATATACAGTACAGTACAGAGAGTGTGGTATGCTCTGTGAAAGCTTTCAGTACAATGACAATAAAGACAGCTTCACAGTTTCTATATTCACAGTTACAGTGGGGAAAATGCTAACTTTAATTTATACTAACATTAAAAGATGCTGTTTATGTTTAGTGCAAATAGCAGCAGATATTATTTGTGGCTCAGTGTATTGCAGTACATTATAAAACGGTATGTAATAATAACAGCTATTCAGTGTTTATGATTATGTGTATTAAAATTATGAATAAATATCAAATTCCCTACAACTAACCCTAAATTTATTGAGCCTGCTATCAAATCAAATCAAAGTTATCCTTGAAGGTCCAGGAAGGGAGTCATCATTTTTTAGTGTGGTGACAATATGAGCTACATGCATCATGGCTATCAATATGTGGATACCATTTTTGATTTCAATTACAGGCCTATTAAATAACAGTTAGGCACTTTATTTTCACGATTCTTATTGTTTTCATCATTTTTATATGAAATAAACACCTCTACAAGCTGAAATGGGAATAGGGAAAAGAATCATATTGGGAAATGTGGATTTGAGCTTGTTTGCTTCAACTTTTCGATGCTCTCATTATGTGCTCCACTTGTCAAGCCCACAATCCCCTGCCACTCAGGTCCTATAAAGAATGAATTAAAAACACTTAAAATTTGTTTTCCCCTACAACTCATACTGCATAATTCATAGACCTGATTTTGTTATGAAATTGTATTGTTGCATGAATTCTGTCTTTTATGTCTGTCAAGAGACAGTTCATGTTTATCCTGCAGTGCTGTTAGCCACATGGTAAGGATGGAGGAAATACTGTATTTCTGGCAATGGATATTCACCCTCAAATCAAATAATTAACTCGTGTATAGAGAGCCCAAATCAAATTTGGTGGCACATCAATAACATCAAACCTTAATAGTGCATGTCATGATGTAATGACATTAAGTCAAATGGCATGTAACAACTAATGCGGTTTGTTATCATTAAATCAGAAGAATTCATCTTAAAGTCATACAAGTTTGGAACGGCATGAGGGTGAGAAATTGATGAATGAATTTTAAATTTGGCATGAATTTTAATTTAAATTTCTTTCACAACTAAGTAGAATCAGTATAATATGCTATCAGGGCTGCCTGGCATATCATAAATGTTGACAAAATGCATTCCATCACAATAACAACTTCATATGAACTTCATCCATCGGCCTAAGCCTCTCTCCATTTTCAGCTTATGATTAATTTATGCTGTCTTTTTTATATTGAAAACCTCTCTGGCTCATCTGTGGATACCTGCCATAAATGACACTTTTAATAAGATTTTGTGGGCACTTCGCTCTAGTCCACTGGGACATTCCCCCTTCCTAGAGCTCCCAACATCCCACCTGAGGTCCCAATCCCGTTTTCTTAACATGGAAGAATATCAGGAGCCAAATAAATCCATATTGAGAATCACACACAAAAGAAAACGCACTCACACTTACCCTTCAGTCACACACATCCAAAATGTAAGGAAAACGAATTAAACCCCCAATCAATCAGCAAGCCGCTTATCTCTCTCATATAAACTGGAACTTTAGAAATTAGCTCATTTATTTTGGACAATTAGGCTTATTGGAGTGTGACAGGGAAAATTTGCAGTGCGGTGAGGCATGCAGCTGCTAACAATAGAGAGAGAAAACGACTGACAGAGTGAGATGGTCTTTTCTTACGCCATGCTATTTTACTTATCTGTGCAACCGCTGCAGTGACGCAATCTCACTGAAGCGTTTCCACTCCTGTGAGTGAGAGAAAGACAGAAATCATCCTGGGGAAAGAATGAGATGGTAATGATAGACTTGAGCAAAGAAATGCAAGACATGAAGCATTTATGCATTGGAATTTTACTAATCGAGGTTTAGTGATCTCCAAACACTCTACAAACTCTGTCACTTAAAATGATTTGAATTTGTATAATTTTGCAAACTGCAAACTGCAAAAAAAAAAAAAAAAAAGATGACACAGAAAAAGTATATCTAAGTGAATATATATTTAGTACTGTTTAGCTAGGATGCATAAAATAAAATTATGAAATTATTATAAAATAAAATCAGAAAATTTCAAACAAAAGCTGTTCTTAAATAATTATTCATCAAAGAATCCTGAAAAAAAAACGTATCATGGTTTCAAAATTATTAAGCAGCAAGACTGTTTTCAACATTGATGATAATAAGAAATATTACTTTAGCAAAAATGATGATTGTGTTTCTTGCCAGAATTCACAAAACACTTGATACAGTGGTACAAGAAAACCCCATTTTTCAAATATAAATTTTGCTCTTTTGCGAATGTGTGTGATTGGGAGTGATGTTTTAGTTAAAAATATATTAAAATATTAGTATTTTTCATGCTCACATCAACTGTATTGCTTCAGAAGACATCAGTTCATCCATTGGGGCTGTATGGATTACTGTCATAATGGCTGTACGTGCTTTTTGGAGCTTCAGCTTCCTGGCACCTATTCACTTGTGTTATACTGATTCCACCAAAATCACATTTTCTAAATTTTAGAAATTAAAAGATGAGCTGAAAATATTTATAGACGAAAAAGGAAACATAAAGAGACTGTAGAGAGAAAGGATTGTAGAGAGGGCTAAATTACCCAAAACAACATCAATATCTATTTTTATTAATATCATTTCATCCACATTTAAACTCTTATGTATGACTCTTATTTTCGAAGGGGTAAGTTGGGAGGTTTGGGTCATGGGGTAGGAGCTTAAGATTTGACCAGGTCTCAGCATTGTAAACCTTTGTTTGACAAAAGGTTTGACAAAAAAAAACAAAAAAAAAAAACGTTTGACTAAATGCAATTTGGCAGTACATATGATTGCATTCTATCTTTGGCTGTGCAGTACATGTGAGCCTTATACTACTGCAATACTTCAGAGATGAATGTTATTTATTCAGGGAGAGTGGCTCCTTGTGCTTTAACATTTACCTAAGCACTAAAATAAAAATTAAAAACACCCTCTCGACTTTTAATTTCCTCATAGCTCTCTACATAATTCATCATGCGCTTGTGATTCGATCTGTCTCTTGAAAAGAATGAAAAGAATGATTTGCTCTTCAATTCACACGCTGCAGCGTAGCTCATGCACTTTCTAGCTCTCTCTCTTTCTTTCATTTCCTCTCTCTCCTCTTGGTCTGTTGAGAGTAAAATTGCAAAACAGAGGAGGCCATTTATCTGATGATTAATATTTAAGGCAGGGTGTTAATAAATAATACTATTCTACATAAAAGAGATGTTTGTTATGGGCTCTTGTCTCATTACTGATGCAGGTGCCGTGCTTCTTCCACCATCAGTATCTTTTCAATATTAACACTCTCACAGATGGAGCACTGATTGCCTGACAAAATATGTGTATCCCCTGTTTCTAAATTATTATCACTATTATAATTATTAATGTCTCTTATGTTCATTCATTCTGTTTACATTAAAAAGACAGAGGATTCAAAGATGCTCATGTTGAGTTAGATTTACTTTTTTAGTGATTTAACCAACTGTGGTTCATTGGGAAAATGTGTCTATGACAACATATCTGATAATGTCAACAATAACATTATATTGTGTATTTTTTTTAAATGCATGTCACACATTTCCTGATGCAACCATGCAATTTTAGCTTGATTCTACAAGTCTTTAAGCTGTTTAATTGTAGTTCTTGAGAGCTCCGAATAGCAAGTGCATTGCTGTACCAGGTGAGCTACCGAGCAAGTTTACTCTGTCAGAAAAGCCATTAATTTGGAGCTGGTTATGTGATGCAAAATGTATTAGTCTACAAATCCAGCACTAAGGTAAAAGTGTTTTGAGGTCATAATATAGTATTGCAATCAACATCTATCAATAATCTGCATCTATAATCATAATTTGTGTGAAAATAAATAAAATTTGTTGATGTTTTACTGACACAAGTGTTCATTTTCACTGGAAACTTCAGTGAATTGTATGTGTAGACATATTTTTGGAGTTTTGTATGGGTTGCCTGGGTTGTTTTTAACCTTTAAATGCATATTTTCTTTGATGTTAAAATACTTTCTTCTATTCCAGTTAGAGCCCTGTGGCTATGTGTTACTTTGAAAACACTGCTGTTTGTTTGAATATCTCAAACAGCCCAACACAGAGACATTAATCAGCCAATGGCTTCAACTTGGGCCGGAGCTAACCGATTGCCTGACCAATGATAGACAAGAGGGAGTGCTCAAGTACAGAACCAACTCTATCTTATGGCCAATTCGCATGTATTTTCAGAGGTGGTTAATTCATACGAATTTGTACGACCTCACTGGTAAAATTTTGTACGAATTCTGTGACAGTTAAGTTTAGGGGTGGAGAGTTTAGGGAATTCCAACAAATTTGCCACCTCATAAAATACGTTTGATTTTTCACAGATCGTATGAATTCATACGAGTGAGGTCGTACGAACCTGTATGAATTATCCACCTTGTCAAATATGTACGAATTGCCATGAGATCTGGTTTCTTTGTTTATTTATTTTTATTTTCAGTTCTTTTTGATGACACTAGTTACACAAAAATTTGACACTTTAATGATGGGAAATGTATATTTGGTGCATCAATATAATAATCATTTAAAAAAATTTGTCTCGATTTAGCTCAAAGATTCTTTGTTGGAACTTAACTTGTTCAACGTAAATTCAATATAATGGAATAAAGTTATTTTCAAAAAGATGTGTCGCCTAAATTACACACACACACACACACGTTCGTTTTTGTGAAAAGTGGGGACATCCCATAGGTGTAATGGTTTTTATACTGTACTTACTGTATGTGCTATTGCCCTACACCAATCCTACACCTAAACCTACCCCTTACAGGAGACTGTGCATTTCAACTTTCCCCAAAAAAACCTCACTCTGTATGATTTATAAGCGTTTTGAAAAGTGGGGGCATGGGTCAATGTCCTGAAAAGTCACCTTCACCTTGTAATACCTATGTCATACCTTTGTCATTATACAAATCTATGTCCTGACTTTTCACAAAAATGCGCACACACACACACACCCACACAAACACACACACAAATATGGTAACACTTTAGTTTAGGGACCAATTCTCACTATTAAGTAGTTGCTTATTAGCATGCATATTACATGCATATTACATTAGCATGCATATAAGCATATTGGCTGTTTATTAATACTTATAAAGCACATATTAAATAAACTCCTAATTTGCTGCTTATTAATTGTTATTAATGCTATTAATAACAATTAATATGCAGCAAATTAGGAGTTTATTGAGGCAAAAGTCATAGTTAATACTTAGTTAATAGTGAGAATTGGTCTCCAAACTAAAGTGTGACTATACAGTATATATTACTCAGTTATATCATTAACCTCCACTAGCTGCTAGCAATAACACTTCTGAGCATGCTCAGTTCCTTTGTGTGCAATTATAGCTCATTTCAATAAAGCAAGTTGATCAACCAATTTTCAGGGCATTCTGAAACACATTAGACAGTAACTGATGACTAACATCATTTTATCTGACTTTTTTTTTTTTAAATAAGTTCCAAAATATCATTACAAATAGTAAAAATGTCGGCTGTCACATCTATTTATTCTAATGCCTCTCATGATTCATATTTAACATGACTCAATATGTAAAACAGTGTCAATATAACAGGTGTGTTTGTAGGTACAATTATATCTTTGAACTGAGCCGTGCCAAGAGCGCATTGCCTACAGGCTAGGACCGTATAAATTACGCTGGGAATCGCACAAGTGTTTTCATCTGTAAAAGCATGAATTGAGCCCTTTCTCACACATTCATACCGACTGAGAGGGTGAGAGAGAACGAGAAAACAGGCTGTGAAGCAGATTGGGGCTGCCAGCCAAGAGGCTTGGCACAGCTCCTAATGATGCCAGGCATGAGTCGGCTCCCAGTGCCACCTAGACATGTACCCTGCCAGCTCCCAGTCAGGTATGGATGTCTCTATTAGCCACATGCTTCTCTATGTGCGAGAGAGACAGAGAGAGGCTCTGAGAATAAATGCACAGCCTGGAACAACAAAACCGTGGTACATTTCACATTCCCTTGTGATCAAACCTAGTGAGTCGTTGATTTTCTTCCATTTTTTACTTTGAGTATTGCATATTTCCATGTGATGAATGATGCAATAGCTTTGCAACAGGGTTTGTGCTTTAAAGCGACTTATGACATGAAGGGGCCTTTCCTCATCCTTTCTCAATGTACAGAGTTAGTCTCCCACCTTCCAATCTAGTATGTATAATGTAAGGTTATATCACTTTCACTCCCTCCTGCTGTATATTTCAACTAATAATGCTGGCTGACACACTATGCTGTTGGATATTTGAGATGGTATTAGCAGGTCATTGGGAATGCACTTGTCTGTCTTTGGCTTATTTTCAGCGCAATTTTAGTTTTTAATCTCTCTGGACATTTTGAGTTTGGACATTTGCTTAATAAAACGTATTTGGACACTTAAGCCAGACTTAAATATGTACAGTATGACACTGGATTAAATGACAAAATATCAAGCCAAGTGACATTTTTTATTCATTTATTAAAAATGAAAATTCTGTTATCATTTACTCATCCTCATGTCATTTCAAACCCGTATGGTGTTATTATTTCCGTGGAACATAACAGGAACATTCCCGAAAAATTTTCACATGTTTGGAGCTTATCAGTCATGGTCACTTGAAACTGTCAAAGTATGAAATATATTCTGGCAAATATCTGATGCTTTGTTCCATGGAAAAAAAGAGAGAGAAAGTAATATGGTTTGGAAACGATGAGGGTTGAGTAAATAATGACAGAATTTTCACTTTAGATGAATTATAACTTTAGAAACAGCACTTTCCAATTAAAACATTAATGTTCAAAAATACACTATTGTTCAAAAAATTTGGGGTTGCATTTATTTAATCAAAAATAATATAAAAAAAAGTTACATTGTGAAATATTATTATAAAAAAGAATTACAATAAATGATTAGTACTACTTAAAAATTATAATAATAAAATTGCAAATTTTTCTTTTAATAATTTAAAATGTCATTTATTTTGGCAAACTTTAATTTTTAGCACTCATTACTGCATTCTTCAATGCCACATGATCCTTCAGAAATCATTCTAATATGCTGATTTACTGACCAAGAAAAAATTCTTATTATTATCAGTGTTGAAAACAGTTATACTTTTTCCTCATGATTATTCAATAAATAGAAGTTCAAAAGAACAACATTAATTTGAAATAGAAATATCTTTTAGAACATTTATAAATGTCACTTTTGTTAAATTTAGTGTCTTTGCTGAAAAAAAAAAAACCTTTTTGTTTTTCAGAAAGTCTTACTGAGCTCAAATGTTTAAACATCAGTGCATGTTAAAGAATAATAATTTAAAAAAAAAAGTTGTGTGAATCTGTGTGAATTTTTATCAGACTGACTTCATACATGCATTAAAATTACCATGCGACAACTACAATAATGGCTCATAATCATGAGTTTTGATAAATGGTTTAGCCAGCCCGATCTCACGGCAATTCGTACATATTTTATGAGGTGGCTAATTCGTACGACCTCACTCGTACACATTCATACGATTTTTGCTAAATCGTACATATTTTAGGAGTTGCCAATTCGTATGAATTTGTACGAATGACCTACACCTAACCCCGCCCCTAAACCTACCCGTCACTGGGGTTTAGATAAATTGTACAAAATCGTACGAGTGAGGTCGTACGAATTAACCACCTCGTAAAATACGTACAAATTAGTCATGAAATAGCGTTGGTTTAGCTTTATTTTTTGCAGATGCTTCATGGTTAGACACAGTATGATGTTATGTTATGTTTTATGTGTGGCTTCAGTTTCCAAATACTTTTATGGGTCACTGCATCATATAACTGGTATTTTATTGTGCTATAGATCAGAATGTGTTCTTATCAGAGCATATAAATCAAAGGGACGGAATTTCCCAGGCACAGAGTAAGCTCAGTCCTGACCGTTGACAGCTCGATGTATTTTAGAACTTGTCTAAAGCTCTTTTTGGGACATTGCCCATGGGACAGCATCTGTATGTGCATTTGTGCGTGTGTGAGCATGATTGTGAATGCGTATTTGTACAGAGTCCGTATGAGTCTTGGCTGTTACCAATATGAACTTTGAAGGAAATGGTCATGTGAAACAGTCACTGACAAATAAGAATGTCCACGTTAAAAAAAGTAAAAAAATCTTTTAAAAATCTAGTTTGAAAATCTGTTTAGCTACTTCTAAGAATGTAATGTTTGTATCCATGTTGGCTTTGACAGTTTTTATAAGAAAAACTGTGATTTTCCTTACACCTTGTAGATGTGATTTTAACCTTTATTTTCAAAAAATAAAATAAAATAAAATAAAATAATATTTAAAAATGTTTTGAATATAATAAGCGTTTTAGTTTTTAAATGTTTTGGTTTAAAGTAATTCAAAATATGTTAAAAAAAATCAAAAATGAAAAACAAGCTCATAAATGAAGAGGTATATTCAAATCATTGTATGTATTAATTGCATTTTTTTTTTTTAAAGTTTATTTAAAATAAATTATTAGATACAGACAAGCAAAGTAGCATCCTACCAGTGACCCGAAAATGAAAGCATAATAGCACTGTAAGTTTCCAGTTGTAACACAGCTGTGTTTGTGCAAGCACACCGAAGTGCTGACAGATTCATTTCATTCTCTGAGCTGAAGAACAGGTTTGTTCTCACTCTGGTTTGAACTTACAGCATTGCTTAGGTGTGAAACTTCATTTAAGAAATGCAAATAAAAAGATAGAAGAGCCGTGAACGTTACAACCGCTTCACCAGCAAAAACAAACCCTGACGTTATTATGCATAACAAAGACAAATGGTCATTCGTTTTGCACCATATAATGTGTAGGTGTTTGCAGGTGCTAGTGTGGCTATGTGTGTGTGGTCTGAAGCACTTGAAACTGTACTTGTAACCGCAGGCTCACCTCTAGACAGCTTCTGTGGTCATGGGAGACAGGTAAAATGAGGTGGAGCGAGCTTCTTCAGCAGGAAACAGAGCAGGTGTTCCAATTAGCCGTTCTCCTTTAAGAACAGAATAAACAAACTCACAACACTCACAATTAATAAAAGTTGGTGGCCTGGAACTTTCCAGTATAAAAATCCTTTGGGCGTGGATTCAGCGTTTTCTGCATTTCAAATTAGTAAGATAAAGCAAACAAAGGTCTCAGGTTCAACTTGGACAGACATGTCAGACATGACCATAATGATCGTGCAAAAACTCTACTTTCATATTCAGCATTTGTTTTGTTTTTATGATGATACGTGCTTCAAAATGTACATTAGGTGCATCACTTTTTAAAGAGTTTTTTTTAACACTTTTAGACTATAGGAAATACAGATAGCAGATTGTTCATCTATAATTCTGTCATTCTAAATCTGTATTACTTTGTTTGCACTAACTACTGCACTGCACTTCATGGTAAAACACTAACAGTATACATCACTGTAAGTCAAATATAAAGCTATAACTCAAATATAAAAGCTATACATACATCTATAAGTCTCTTGAGAACACATGTGTACTTACTATGTGCATATTATAGAAATATGTATGTATAAGGTATATCGTGTACAATTGTTTATTGTATACTGTGCAAATGTGTATATTGTGTAAAGTGTGTATATTGTTGTATATTCTTGTTTATGTATATTGTAAAATTTCATATCTTGTTGCTTGTACTGCCATGGCACAGAGTCTGTACCTAAGAATTTCACCATTGGTACATTTGTGTACATGATGTGTGACAATAAAGAGATTTGATTTTGATTTGATTTGACTTCTTCGGAACACAATAGAAGATATTTGGAAAAATGTTGGTAACCAAACAGTTCAAAACACGGAAGAAAGTGAGTTATACTGGTTTGGAACAACATGAGTAAACACTGACAGGTGAGTAAATGATGACAGAATTTTCATTTTCATTTTCATTTTTGAGAGACAGTTCCTTTTAAAGCAGTTCTGAGTTAAGGTTTATTGTACATCTACTTTGTCTAAGATGTTTCTTCTAACAGTTCTCACAAATGAAAAGAGATGTAGAGTGCAGAGTAATAAAATGAATGTGAATGTAATGTGATTATAGTTAATTTTTAATTTAATTTATTTATATATATATATATATATATATATAAGTAAAGCAAAATTACATTTAGCGTTATTATTAAAATCATGTGAAAAACAGACTCACCGAGTATAATTTATATAAGTATATACTAACGTGACCATTTGGCTATGAGTGTTGTCCATTAAAAAATTTCAAAAATTTGCACACGTTGCCCTAGTGAAAAACAAATATACTAAAATGTATTTGAAATACATTTATTTCATGCTAAGTATACTACAAATACATTTACATATTTACTGTATGTACTTAATAAAAATGCCCTGCATTTGTACTAAACTGGTATACTTAATGTCTGCTAAATTGGAACAACTCATTTTGTACTTAATGCACTTTAACTGTGCGTAAGTAGTGATGAAGCCCAACTAAAGATATACTGAAGTATATTTGACTGTGCTAAAGTGGAACTATTGCAAGTATACTTCAGGTACACTTTAAATATCTAACAATTAAAGACTAGAAATTATTCAAAGAGCATACAATCCTTATTAATAATGATAATAAAACACATTTAGGCTTAACCCATTTAAGTCCACCGGCAACTATAGTTGCCGCAGTTTATAGTTGTCATTTTCCTTTTGTAAGTATTTTTCTAGATGTTATCCATGTTTGATGTCTCAATGACATGCAAGCTAACAACCAAATAAATGATTTCAAGGGGGAAAAAAGGTATTCACTTCCTTCCTGTCACATGAGACCGTCAACTTCCTACTCCTATTTTCAGGAAGCATGGGAAAGGCAAACCCTCCCAAAGAAAGGTCATTTTCATGTTACTAATAAGTATTTTTTGTTGACATATATACATCTACATAATCATGAAGGTCTCTAGAATCACCCAAACAAAACAAATCTTACAAGAGATTTATAGTTTTTTGTATACTTAGTGAAAAGTCCAAGCGGCAGCTATAGTTGCCAGTGGGCAAATGACTTGTAAGTACATATAACATATATCATGGGGAAATGGGGGTATACAGTTGCTAGCATCATGCTACTCATGTTACCTTCTTGTTAAAAACAGCTTGTTAGCATCATGCTAGCAACATGCTAATCATGCTAACTTAACGCTAACATGTTAATCATGTTAGTATGTTGCTAGCATCATGCTAATCACATTAACAGCTTGTTTAAAACATGTTAACATCATGCTACCAACATGGTAAGCATGCTAATTTTGTTTTAACATTTACTTGTGTTAACATGTTGTTAGCATAATGCTAACACAATTAACATGTTGTTAGCATGATGCTAACACGATTAGAGTTACTCCTATTAGTGCCTTCTGCCGAGTTTTCCCACGGCAAGCACCACTCACATTTTCTTCAGAAAATGAAAGATTTTCTTCAGAAAGTGTACAGTGCCCTTCACTAATATTGGCACCCTTGGTAAATTTGAGCAAAGGCAGCTGTGAAAATAAATCTTCACTGTTTATCCTTTTGATCTTTCATTCAAAAAATTCACAAAAAAACAATTGAAGTACAGGTGCATCTCAATAAATCAGAATGTCGTGGAAAAGTTTCTTCTTTCTACATTTATTTCAGTAATTTAACTCAAATTGTGAAACTCGTGTATTAAATAAATTCAATGCACACAGACTGAAGTAGTTTAAGTCTTTGGTTCTTTTAATTGTATTGATTTTGGCTCACAAATCTCAAAAAATTAGAATACTTCATAAGACCAATAAAAAAACATTTTTAGTGAATTGTTGGCCTTCTGGAAAGTTTGCTCATTTACTGTATATGTTCTCAATACTTGGTAGGGGCTCCTTTTGCTTTAATTACTGCCTCAATTCGGCGTGGCATGGAGGTGATCAGTTTGTGACACTGCTGAGGTGGTATGGAAGCCCAGGTTGCTTTGATAGCGGCCTTCAGGTCATATGCATTGTTGGGTCTGGTGTCTCTCATCTTCCTCTTGACAATACCCCACAGATTCTCTATGGGGTTCAGGTCAGGTGAGTTTGCTGGCCAGTCAAGCACACCAACACCATGGTCATTGAACCAGCTTTTGGTACCTTTGGCAGTGTGGGCAGGTGCCAAATCCTGCTGGAAAATGAAATCAGCATCTCCATAAAGCTTGTCAGCAGAAGGAAGCATGAAGTGCTCTAAAATTTCCTGGTAGATGGCTGCGTTGACTGTGGACTTCAGAAAACACAGTGGACCAACACCAGCAGATGACATTGCAGCCCAAATCATCTCAGACTGTGGAAAGTTCACAATGGACTTCAAGCAACATGGATTCTGTGCCTCCCCACTCTTCCTCCAGACTCTGGGACCTTGATTTCCAAATGAAATGCAAAATTTACTTTCATCTGAAAAGAGGACTTTGGACCACTGAGGAACAGTCCAGTTCTTTTTCTCCACAGCCCAGATAAGATGCTTCTGACGTTGTCTCTGCTTCAGAAATGGCTTGGTAGCCCTTTTCCTGAAGACGTCTGAGCGTGGTGACTCTTGATGCACTGACTCCAGCTTCAGTTCTCTCCTTGTGAAGCTCTCACAAGTGTTTGAATCTGCTTTGCTTGACAGTATTCTCAAGCTTGCGGTCATCACTGTTGCTTGTGCACCTTTTCCTACCCAAATTCTTTCTTCCAGTCAACTTTGCATTTAATATGCTTTGTTACAGCACTCTGTAAACAGCCACACTTTTCAGTAATGACCCTCTGTGACTTACCCTCTTTGTGGAGGGTGTCAATGTTCGTCTTCTGGACCATTGCCAAGACAGCAGTCTTCTCCATTATTGTGGTTTCAAAGAACAAGAGATACCCGGAATTTATACTGTAGGGATGGTCATTTATTGAAACTCAAATGTAAATATTCTAATATTTGGAGATACTGATTTTTGACTTTCATGAGCTGTAAGCTCTAATCATCAAAATTAAAACAAAATATGAAAGTTTCACTTTTTGAAATAACTTGCATGAAAAAAATGAACTTTTTCACGACATTCTAATTCATTGAGATGCACCTGTAAAACAATTGAAAGTGGGGAGAAAACCTCATGATGAAATAAATGTTTTTGGTTTTTTTCTCCAATGCATGTTGGCCACAATTATTGGCACCCCTAGAAATTCTTATGAGTAAAATATCTCTGAAGTATATTCCCATTCATATTTAAATTTTTTAGCACACCCGGGAAAAGGACGTTGCAATAATTGGGTGTCAATAATTGTGGCCAAAATGAACTAGAGAAAGCATTTATTTCATAATGAGCCCCCCCCCCCCACACACACACACTTTCAGTTGTTTTACTTCAGTGATAGGTTAGAATTATGTTAATTGTTTGAATGAAAGATCAAAAGGATAAACAAAGCAGATTTATTTTCACTGCCGCCTTTGCTTATATTTACCAAGGGTGCCAATATTATTGGAGGGCACTGAAATTATTTTTATTTATTTATTTATTTATTTTCATTTAACTTTTTGATACACAATGGCAACTTGGGGCAACTTAATGGCTGCACTTTGTTCTGCACTATGTTCCACCACTTTAAGGCAAATGGATTTGTTGTTGGTTGTGTATTCATATTCAAGAGATTATAAGCTAGATGCAGTTTTTTTGGGTTTGCATCGAATGTTCTTCGACTTTTATAAATAAGAAATTTGTTCATGAATAAAGATTGATCTGTTGAAAGCAGTTATTTTGAGTTAGATGCCAAATGTTCTCCTCCTATTCAAATTTTACATTGAAGGAGTGCTTACAACATATTTGCCCACCAAATATGATTTTCAAGAAAAAAAAAACCTGGGGAAAATAAATGCAGAACATGTTCAGGACACTATTAACACGACTATATGCATGAAACCATTCAGAAAAATTTGGGCACAAATGGGTTAATATGAAGAAATGTGCATTGTGCACAAGTAGCACTTCAAATAGAGATTAATTGTAATTTTTATATCAGTAAGGCTCAAGCGATATTTCAGTAGATTTGAACTATACTTAGTAGCCTATGAATTAAATGTGTTTTAAATATATTACTTTTTTACACATATTTAGTTTTCATTACTTAAGTAAAATCATTTTACATAAGTAAAATAAAAAAAAATCATGACATTTATCATAATTAAGACTCTGAAATCTTTAAGACTCTTAATTAAGACTCTGAAAGTACCCCTACAGAAGCTGCTTAAGTTAACCTGGTTGGAAATCACTTTGAAAAACCATCTTGGATATAAAAGAAACGTTAATGCTCATTTGCATTTTGTTTCCCAACAGGATAAGAATCTTATATAAATAAAAATGGCCCTGTGAGTGTTTCCTGTGTATGAGGTTTGTCCTGATTATATCTAAAAGTCCATGTGTAGAGGATGTGCATGTAGGTCTTTCTATATTGCGTTTCTCTGTCGAGCGCCTACCATAGCCTGTCATGTTACCAGCCTTCTAGATCCAGCAGCTGTCTATTCACAGAAAAAAACAGAAGAGTTGTGTGTATGAATTTTGAAGCCGTAGCAGAGATGGCTGAGATAAATCATTTCCTGCGGCCTTTCTATTTCAGCTGATTCAGCATGCAAAAGTGCGTTTTATATGACCATCAATTATTAATGCACTATTACCATATTAGCATATGCAAATATCCAACTAGGTTAGTAGGGTAAGATATATTTGCATGTGCATGCATGATATACAGTAAGTGTATGTGTAGGATATAAATCTGTGAATATGTGTCCACATGCATTTATGCGTTCCTGTTTCTGAAATGTATTCATGGATGTGTAGGAATCTATTCGAGCGTTAGTGTGTATATGTGGTTGTTGACTCCGTGCAGGTCGCTGTTATTAAACAGGACTGTGGATGTGCTCTGACAGGTGGATTATGAGCCGATTATTTACGCCGCTCTTTTAATTAAAAGAAAAACTGCCTATTACTCTTCCCTCGCTCGCTCGTTAATATCTGCCACCAGATTTGGGTGTTGACGATGATCTGTAATTAAAAAGAAAAGAGGCAGCTTTATGGCAGAGTTTGGGAAACATCAGGAAATTACTTTGTGGATGACACACACACACACACACACACACACACATACACAGTCATAGTATGAAGAGGTCTAAAATAATTATGGAAAATATATTCTTCTTTAGTTTTCTTTTTTAAAGAAAATTAAATAATTAAAGTAATATTCCAAGTGTCTCTATGATCTCTTTCAAAATTAAAGCATGTGTTTCAATGGTTATTAAGAAACACACACACACACACACGCACTGCAATGCAGAACACAATGCTACAGAAATTACCAAAAAATATTTCACTCAAAAATGAAAATACTGTAATCAATTATAAATAATATCTGAATGTTTTTTCAACTTATGTATATAAAGCAAAATATCAGTAACATCAATCCTTATTGGTTCTTGTGTGTGTAAGCACTAAGCACGCACTAATGAGGTTTGATGTTATTGAATTGTTGCCATGTTGATTTGTGCTTTGTTTGTCAATGATTTGATTTGATTCAAGATTAAATGGATCACTTTTATACAGCTTTTATTTCTTTTTTGGAGTTAGACATTTTTGGATCCCATTGACTTTCATTGTGGGGGAAAAAACAGAATTAAATTTTTGGACGAACTATTCCTGTGTAGTTTTTGTTTTTATGTGTTTAAGTACTAGATATTGCTCATACTGTATACGTGTTGCATTAAAATAATTTTAGTTTTACTTAATGAGAACAACAACATCATATCCATGAACCAGAGTGATGCCTTCCTAAACATGACACGCTGTGATATCAAACCAAATATAAAAATTAAATCAATCTGTAAAAAATGGGAATTGGGTTTGCCTGTGCAGAAGTCATCACCACAATACCAGAATGTTTTTTATGGTTGCCAGTATGTTTATATGCTGTTGCTAAGGTGTTTTTAGCATGTTCCTATGCAGTTGCTAGTTGGTTCCCTCAAGTCAATCAGCCATTCAAAACATATTTGATCTTTAAAACGCATATATGTGGAATTAGATTTTCAACCAATGAGATCTGACAGTAGGTGGGGTTACAAATTAATACCAAAAGAGAGATATTGGGCCCTACTTTAACAATGTAAGCGCATGGTCTAAAGTGCAAGGTGCAGGTGCACTTAAGGCGTGTGCGAATCCACTTTTGCTAGTTTAACGACTGGAAAAATGGTCTGTGTGCCCGGCGCATGGTCTGAAAGTGTTGTCCCTATTCTTTTAATGAGTAATGGGTGTGTTTTGGGCATAACGTGCAATAAACCAATCAGAGTATCATCTCCCATTCCCTTTAAGAGCCAGTTGCGCTCACACCATGGCGGGTTCGCTATTTTACACGGCGGAATTTGCAAGTGCAAAGACTGAACGCGTCTCCAGAGAGGAAACGGAGCTGCTCATGCGTGAGCAAATAGGTAGCCTAATTCTGATACATGCAATGACTATCCCTTATGACATGTAGGCATTTTTATATTTATGTAGCCTTCACAATTATATTCTTTTACACTGTAATAATTAAATTTTTAATATTTGGCATATTTGTGTGCTGCTGCTTGCTGCTTGCGCCGGGTGTATAATAGGGCCCAAAGTGTCCTATCAACAAAACTTCAACCTAGACTAAGTGAAATTGAGAAATGTTGCCTTAACAACTAAATGAAATACAATAAGTTTTTGGTAACACTCTACAATAATATTATTTAACTACATTTGTTAACAAACTAACTGAAGCATTTCTTAATCTTATATAAAGTTAATTCCAAAATGTACTATTATTTAAAAAAGTTGTATATCTGTTAATAACTAAACTAACAAACTAAGAACAATTTTTTTTTTTTATTTGATCAAAGAATAATAAATTCTGTAATAAATGTATTACTCATTGTTAATGTTAGTTAATGCGTTAAGTGATGCTAACTATGGGACCTTATTGTAAAGTGTAAGCCTAGTAAAATAGCAATATATTTAAAATACATTTATTTCATAGTTCATCTGTAAAAAAAAATAAAAAATAAAATAAATAAAAAGGTGCTGTTTCAACTTTAAACAAAAGAAGTGTTCATGCTGCCTTCAAATTTTAAGTTTAATCAACTCAAATATCCAAGTTGTCACATTAACATTTCAATTTGACTAAGCTTAAAATGTTATTTTTCAACTTTTTCAAGTTGAAACGACTATTGTTTTTTTGTTTTGTTTTTTGTTACAGTGTTAACATATTTACTGACATATCACTTGGGACTTACTGATATACAATTCTAATTAAACTTTATTTGGAGTACTACAAGCCTGAAATGTGTTTTAATGTCACTATTGATGAGGATTGTATGATCTCTGTATAATCCGTCTTTAAATGCAGTATATTTAAAGTGTGCCTAACTTGCAATAGTCCCACTTTAGCACAATCAAATACTGT
This sequence comes from Onychostoma macrolepis, assembly GCF_012432095.1. NCBI lineage: Eukaryota > Metazoa > Chordata > Actinopteri > Cypriniformes > Cyprinidae > Onychostoma > Onychostoma macrolepis. Next base: position 24,045,175 of record NC_081170.1, on the reverse strand, counting down.
ATACTTAAGTTCATCTTTAGCACAATCAAATACTGTATACTTAAGTTCATCTTTAGTTGGACTTCAGCACTACTCCCACACAGTTAAAGTGCATTAAGCACAAAATTACTTTAAGTATACCAGTTTAGTATAGCTACTAAAAGTACAACTGCAGGGTATTGCAAGTATGTACACGTATTTGTAGTATACTTAACATGAAATAAATGTATTTCAAATACATTATAGTATATTTATTAAGGGTACCAAGTTTGTTTTTTGTACCTACACTATTTATTTTATCTCAGTTAATATTTATATTAGTAATCTTTTTATTTTGTTTTTAGTTTTAGTTAACACTAATAACACTGGTTAGGAGACAGTGTTGAAAGTTCTTTCTGCTTCACAAAGATAATCATTATCCACCACAATCACAATCACAATATCATTCTCATCATGCAGGAAAGCAGAACGTCAAATATTTCACAAGGACACAAGCACAGTGCAGTTGCATTACAGGAGCAAAACCTGTTCGTCACTCATAAGCTTCAGCAGCTGCACAAACGATGCCTGTGAACTTTATTAAAGACTATTTATATAACACCATCCAACTGTTTGAACGTTTCCTCTTTTTCGACAATAAGAATGGCTTTTTATTTACATCTGTGTTGATTTTGTGTACCCAGCCTCTGAATACACACACACACACACCACAAACACACACCTGTGCGTTTGATTGACAGCCTCCTCCTCAGTTAAAAATGTGAGGACTACACCAACTCACAGCACTCGGATTTAGCGAGCTTTGGCAGCTTTTGATTCCTGATAGGCCAACTGTCTGTCACCTCTAATGGCATGTGGATGTGTGCATGTGTGTGTGTGTGTGTCTTGGAGAGAATGACTTTGACCTTACGGTTGCACACCATGCACGCTGGTCAAAGGGCACAAACATCAATCACACTCCGGACATAAGAGCAACACGCACACACAGTTCCAGTTTCAGCTGAGTGTGTGTGTGTGTGTGTGTGTGTGTGTGCCTGCAAATATGACTCAGAGAACACAAAACAAAAGCATCTGAAAAAGTCCAGGATCAGGACACCCTTGGGTGTGTTGCTTGTCTAAGCTCTCTAATCCCAGTATTAGGTTGGTAAATGCTGCCGTTAATCCTGCACTGTTTAACACATCTTCGTTATGAATGGCTCTTTGATTCACTGCTGTTACAGTGGTCATGTGAGTGTTTCTGAAAATCAAACACCCCACAGCACATCGGGAAATGCAATATGCCTAATCTTGGGCCATGACAAAGGCGGTGGTTAAGAACCACAAGAGAAATCCTAACCATCCAGAAACAGGCCAAAACAACAACTGACAAAGAACCAGAGAAACACAAGGGCTAAATACACATGAGGTATCAAGGTAACAAGGAATGCAAAACACCTGTGGAAGCAATCAAGGAGCAAATCAAGCTGAAAAACTATAAAACTACATCTATGGCACACAAGACAGGAAGTGAAACAAAAGTCCAAAAAAACTGAGAACATGTAACACCAGTTGTGCAGTGGCTCTTATGTGGGCACTTGGGACTTTAGGCCTGGGTGTTATACTATTTTATAAGCAAAATTTGCTATTGTTTAAATGGTTCCTGTTGCTCTAGAATTTACAGTTCTATCATTTTTGTAAATTACACATCACATAGGCTATCTCATGTGTCATATTTCTTCACAAGCATGCTGTTCATGGTCAACTGTGAAAGCTTCATGCCAGGACCAGCTGGGACTTATGCACAGTTTTATCAAGAAGGACATTCATTGTGCTGTATCTGTATTGTTTAAAGCACTATAATAAAAGTGACACTGCTGTGACACTAATTATTGAAAGAAAGAATGTCACACATTAGTTTGGGGATCATTTCTCACTATTAACAAACTACAGTATTTACTACAACTTTTGGCTCAAACTCCTAGTTATTAATATTAAGATAATTGTTAAGATTAGGTAAGAGGTAGAATTAAGAGATCTGAAAATATGGTCATGCAGAATAAGGCATTAATATGTGCTTTATAAGTAGTAAATATGTTAATAATATGCCTGCTAATAATAAGCAACTTGTTAAAAAAAATGTTACTTCAAAAAACTTAATAGAAGCAAAACTGTCTGATTCACTTTCAGTACTCTTCGCTGTACAACAGTTGAAGTATCTTCAGTTCAATCTTTCTTTATTTTGGGAATGCCTCTCTTCATTTGATTTGGATTTTTATCTAAACAAAGAGTAAAATAATCATAAACCATATTGAAATGCATGGTCTATGATTCTTCAACTCTTTGTTTATATTATCATAGTTTAAAAATATATTTTTTTATTATGTATTGTCATATGTTAACAGTGTTGGGCAGTAGCATCGCTACAAGTAGTGACGCTAGTAGTTTAACTACATTTCTCAGTAGCGTGGTGGTAGCGTCGCTGCTTTCTGAATCAAATAGCTTTTCAGTAGCGAAGCTCTATTTTTGATCAAGTAGCGAGGTAGCGTCAACAAAAGCTAACGTTACATTTTTCCAAAGCATTTCTGAAACTCAAGCTCAAATCAGAAATATAACAGCTACAGATCACTGATCCTGGACCAGTAAGTGACGCCTCCGCCACTAAACCTCGTAACGCCATTGGCTCCTCAAACTGTCAGTCAAACCTCATTATTCCTCCCGCCTCTCTCGTGAATGAAGTGCGGCGAGCAATTTGGAGCATCAGCTTGTTTGCAGTCTGAAGGTAAATAAAGAACTGTTGATTGAATAAGTACCGCATTTTCTTTACTCAAGAAACACTATATTTATAAAGGCTAATGTTTTTTTTTTTGTTTTGTTTTTAAGGAGCAGAGAGTGTCTTTAGTCAATCATTTGTTGTCGAGTCACAGTCAAACAGCTTGTGCGAAGCGCTGAATCTTTTATAATATGATATTTTGGTCAAATAACAGAAAAAACTGAGCACCCACATAGTGACAGAAAACTGTATGACCTGCAAGTTCATGAAAACGTAAATACGATGCACGTACTGCCTCTGATGTGGCGGTAATGACAAGGAAAAAACATTCGCTGGTCAAAAACTTCATATTTTAACTTAATTTTGGTGAAATGTTAATAATATAATGAATGACACATGCCACGATGCAAATAAACATATCTGTAGGCCTATACATTTATATGGTAACACTATACAATAAGATTTCATTAATGTATTAATATGAGCGAACAATGAACAATACATTTATTACAGTATTTATTAATCTTTATGAAAATGCAGTCGTTCACAGTGCATTAAACTAATGTCAACAAACACAACTTTTGATTTTAATAAAACATTAGAAAATGTTGAAATTAACATTAAGATTAATAAATGCTGCAGAAGTATTGTTCATTCTTCGTTCATGTTAACTACACTAGTTAGCTAATGTTAACTAATGAGTCTTATTGTTAAGTGTTACCCTTTGTATAAATGTATCTGTATACAATAAAGCCACAATACTTCCAGCCGACAGCAAAAATGTTTTTTGCCTATGTCACAATATGAGGTAAATCCGACCCTGTACATGATACTGATTTTTCGTTGCCAAATTGGTTTGTAATAGTTGTTGAATAAACAATTAACCTGAACTGTATGCCTGTCTATCTGCTTGACTGAGAGTTTTATTGATCACTGAGAGAGCATAGACTTGGTATGATGTTGGTTCAATATAAAAATGAATTTTAAAAAAATAGCTTGGATGTAGTTAACTACTTTTGCCATGTTGCTGTAGCTTAGCTTGCTACATTTCCCAGGGCTGTAGCTTTAATGTAGTGAAGCTTCATTTAATGAAGAGTAACTGTTAGCTTAGCTCACTACATTTTCCAAGTAGCTTGCCCAACACTGTATGTTAAGTCATATTAGATTGATTATTAGATATTTTTATATTAAATCTAAATCTGGAAAAAGGGTAAAATTATTCAAAGGACATTTAAAAAGTAGCAAAAATAAATGTTGATCACACAAGAAAGTTTCCACAAAAAAAAGAAAAGAAAAAGTGATTTGTGTAAAATATGTATAGAGATGAAATGACTGTGAGTGGTTCAAGTTCATGGGCTTTCTGTTAGCGCAGATTAACTGACTGACAACATTAAATAGATGCTTCCTCTCTGACAAAAGTGTTCCTACACAAGGATGATGCTGAATGTAAGCAATGCTCTTTGGACCCACTTGTATCAACATCATCTTCACTTTTCTCATCTTTAAGTGCTGAGTCATACTGAAGGTGCTGATGGGTTTTATTCTCTCTAAACGGGCACGGCAGGGAGCCTGAGCCTCAGCACCAGGTGTTTCTGTGTTTGGCTTCTCCTCAGCCATAAATCTCCCTGGGCTCTGCTCCACCGCAGATGTAGATGTGGAGAGATTACTCTGCCCAAAACAGCAGTCAGGCCCTTACTAAAGCTGCCCATTTAACTGGTAAACTGAAAACTGGTGTGCGTGTGTGTGGATGGGTGGGTGGGTAGGTCACAAGCACTGAACTGCATCTTAGTCTTGCCAACCCGATCTCACGGGAAAATGTAACCAATTTACAAGGTGGCGATTTCGAATGAATTTGTAACATATAAATTGTACAAAAATACAATTTTTAGAAAAAGTAAGCAGGAAAGAACAGAAAGCTTTATTAGCTAACTATGGTCATATAAGTTCCATTGAACTATATTGGTATTGACGGAACTTGCGACCATAGTTGATTAACTGGTACCATATGGTAATCCATAAATAATCCACCAAACCCAACCCTAAACCCAGTGGCATTTTACACCTAGGCCTTCAGTGGCATCCTACATGAATTAATCCACCTCTTAATACCATCATAATGATGCCACTAAATATCACACAGAAATGCAGTGTAACAGGGCATTGCATCACAGACAGGTATCTTATGTAGCAAGAATGAATGCTATTACTAAAGCTAGAAACCCAATTAACACAATTAACTAGTTGCCACAACTGCGCAACGCATCATCCCTAGCTGAGGCATTAACCTGACAAAATGACAATATAGTCCACCCCATGTTCTTACAGACATTTATCAACTCAAGGGTATTCATACCTTACAGATAACATTGGTATAAAACAAATAAGGCGATTACATGTGTTTTAAAGTTGACCTAACAATTTACCGAACTCTTACTGTTTTTCGTCTTCACGAGTCTCCCCGCCGCGCTGCGGGAGGAAAATACTGGTTAGCACAGCTTTACTGGGAAAGCGAGCAAGTAATATTAAAATAATTCATACAAGACGATGAAGAAAAGCTTACACATGTGTTTTAACGTACCTCTGTGACTCTCATCTCCACGCCGAGTCTCCCCGTCGGTCTGCTTCTGCCAGCGGCGCTGCAGCCGGAGGAAAAGTCCAGTTAATACAGCTCGAGTCGGAAACTGAGATATTCTTACGGAGACTTAAACCTGCCTTTATATCTGGCAAATTACACCAGAATACAAAGCGTAAAGCAATAAAAAAGTCAAAAATTTAATTTAACCTACCATACTCTAGTGGTTTTTCATCTTCACGAGTCTCTCACAGAGCCGGTGCCGAGGCGTGTGGTTGTTTTTCGTGGTCATTTAGTACTTTAGTATTTAGATTTACAGAAGGCGAATATTTTTCAGAATGCACTGAAAATATAAAATAAGGCACTGTACAGAGCATATACGGTAAGAAACCTGAGAAACATTAATAATACTGTGAAAACAAAAATAATTTACAGTGATGCTGTTATCTAGCTTTGACTAGTAGCTCTCTGAGCATCCGATCAAAGGACGTGAAAATGCTGACGCTATAGTAAGCCTGGGCTGCGTTCAGCCCCGAAAAACAGTGCAAAACGTTTATTAAACGGAAACGGTGGTGCGTTGAAAACCTTGTTCTGATGACACAAGTGTTGCAACTATGGCAGCTGAGAAGGCCATTCTTTGTGTTCTTTCTGAAGAGTTTTCAGAGCCTGATGAAATCGGTATAAACACGTGTTTAACACTGAAAAATATGCTCGATGTTACAGTTATGCCCTTGCTGTCCAGAATAAAAGAGAACATCCCAATCGAGTGAAGGGATTTGTGGAAACTGTGGTTCCTAATTATTGTGATCCAACATTTGCCTCACATTTCAGGATGAAAAAACAAACATTTCAGATGAAGGATAATCCACTTCTTACCTCCAAGACAGTGTTATGATCTATATGACCTTATTATTTTTATTGTGAGTATTAGGCTTATTATTGCTGATGACTGTTGTTGTGCTCTGATATTGTAATATTTACCATTATATAATCAGAGGAGCATAGAAACGTTTATGAAAGTGTCAACCACAATACAATAGCAAAATATATAAATATGTAGTATTTTTATGTTACATTAATCAGTGTCTAGCACACCTTCCTAAGGAAAGGATATGGACCAGAAGACATTGCAATTACTACATGATATTTAGACAGACTTAAAGAAGCTCCAGATCTATACTTGTGCTCTTATTATTTCAGCTATTTTGCCTTTAATGTAAATAAACATGTGCAAACAATATACTTGCTCTTGTGAATTTATTTTGATGTTAATTACATTTACTTACAAATTCATCATCATCATGTAACATATGCTATGTTACTATAAAACTCTTACAACAAACATGTCTTCTAATATCTTCAATTGTTGTCTATACCGAGCTGCAGCGGATACATATTAAATGACTTCACTTGGACCCATTGTGCGAGCTGTCTCTTTAATACTGTGCGGTTTATATACAAGTTGCTGGTGATTGGGCTGACATTTTTGACACACCCACCAAACAAGAGAAAACGTATCTCAAACCCTGTTGCACACCATTGCACACCGTTTCCAGGAAACATGTCGTTCAACCCGGAAACCATAGCAAAACGTTGAGCCTGAACGTGCCCCTGCTAGATTGCCCTGGTGCTGCCATCTCGAAAACTGATTGGTTAAAACAATGGTTTCATTGCCATTGATTTTAAGCTACAGACGCCTGCACTGTTGATTCTGAAGGCCTTAGGCAGATTTATTTGACCCTGGCAACACGATTGCTGAAATATGATTGGATAAAAGCTCTACTATAAACATACACTACTGGAAGCAGCTCAACCAAGAGAAAAGCTATGAAATGAAGAGAATAGACTATTGGAAATAATTTAATACACATTCATGGAAAAAATATATTAAAACTAAGTCAGTGATTCTGATAGTGTTTAGGCCAGCAGAGAAGGCTTTGCTGGCCCTGGCGGCTCACCACTGCCTAAACCTACAAAAGTGTTAACAAATGCAAAAGTGATATAAAAACACAGTCACTGATGCTACCGTGCTATTTTAACTTGCTGGGTTTGAGCTGTTTTGTCAAACCAGTTTCACTGGATTCGTACAAGAGCACTTCACCTCACATGTGTAAAATTGTGCAACCGAGCAAACCTACTACATTAGAAAACCCATACATATGAAGCTGAATTTGTGATGCTAACAGTAAAAGTAACCGTTTTCTAATCTCGCAGCATGTTAAAATTGTTTTGAACTCATAACATAATATTGTGCAAGGAATTGCGCAAAAAATTGGCTTTCTTAATGGAAACTCTGGCCCTGTATCATACTTTGCGTGAAAAGTTTTACTGCCTCTAGTTGTCATTTCAACCAGCAATTCATAAGTATAGGTATATTAATATAGCTGCAGATAGAAGAAGGATCTTTAGGAGCTATTCATGGCATGTTGAAAGTAATTTGTTAATGCTTTTAACTTGTGCTTAACAATGCCCCTTAGCTGTTATAAATTCACTTATTGCTTTAATAGTCAACCAATCAGAATTGGGCATCAAGACCTGCAGTGTAAATGCGGCATTATAGGGAATAGTTCACCTGCCATTTACTTAACCCTCATGCAGTTCTAAACCACTTTCTTTTATCCTATGACTCTCTTTGTTCGGCAGAACACAAGAATGTTTTAAATGTTTCAATGTTTTACCAAAATTATGAAAATCAATGCAGTCCTAAATCAACACTGGAAGCCATTGCCTTTCATAGTATGATCAAAAATGGGATATATTTCAGAATACCTCCATTTGTTTTTATTTTTGGGGTGACCTTTTTATTTTGGGGTGATCATTTTAAATGATAATTAAATGGTTAGTTGTATTTACAGACCTAACAAAGATCCAAAGCTCACTAGTCACATATAAAAGTAACAGCGAGCTGTAGTTTTGTTAGTGTGTTGAGTTGTGTAATAGTGTGTCAAGAGCTCTTATGTAGGCAGGATATTATGGTAACTAAGAGAAACCCATCAATGGTACTCAGACAGAAAGAGAGAGCCATGCAGACACACCCAGTATTGTGGTGTAATGGGCATAATTAAATGTAATGAATAAAATCTGCATGCTCGTAAACAACACAATAACCTTTTTTTATATGTGTGAGATTATGTGAAGTGAAAAGCTCTCAGCCTGAGCTCTGCCCCTCACTACTCTTCCCTGAGCTGTCTTTATTTATCTCTGTTAGGGCCATAATCCCTTTAAATGACATCTTTATGAAAGAAATGATAATCACCTCTGCATAATATTGTATTTAAATAGACATTAGACACCCATGTTTGATACAATCATGCCAATGAGGGAATGATCTGCTGTAAATGGCATTAAGGCTTTTGTTTTTGCCTATAAATCAAAATGAAATACACATATTTCTCTCAATATTATTTTTGTAAGAATCATGTATTTTTGGATAGCTACACCATCATTTTTGAGGGGGCACGAGTGAAAGGAGGGGGGGGGGGGCTCTCATGCTTGTCATATGACACACAGCAGCCACAATACCACTGTATAACTGATATAGGCTTGTGTTTGTTTGTTTTTTTGATATTTTTATTCAAAATATCCCCAAAATATATCATGAAATATCTCGATTCTCAAATATGTGTAAGTAAATGCATTTTGCACCTTTATAAATTATGTTAGTTGATCTATAATGGGCGATAATAGTGTAATGTTAACTTTGCATAAAAATCCGTCTTTTTACTGAAGTACCAGATGTCATACCATAAAATGAGTGTCATACCATAAACATATAATACGACTGACTTTGTATTTTATGTAGATTTAATAAAAACATTGTAAGTTACTAATTAGCCCATAACACTTTCATTGTACAAAAAGAGCAAACGTTTACATTATCAAATAACATTTTCACTTCAGTCCAGTGGGTTCAAGCACTCTCAAAAACTCCCATAATAATCTCTAAAGCTGTTTACACTGTGAGATTAATATCTTACTTACATTCGTACATCTTCACTTTGTTGTTTCTGAGGAGAGAATTCATCAGAGAATTCAGTCAGTAAGCGCGCACGGTGACAAAATAGCGGTGCTTCGGCGATGACTCATCTGAAAGCTTCTGATTGGTCCTTACATTCATAAACTCAACAGAATCGTATGGGATTGGTTATAATGCGCAGTGCTTTAAAAACGTGTGTGTCTCTGGCTCTGTGCCAGCCAGCGAATGCAGATTTGAATTTAACAGCTGTTTTTCTTTTTATAAACAGGGGTTTATAACGCCACGCCCCCATGACTTGCATCATGACGATCAACTGTGACTTGACTTGATTCATGACGATCAAGTTGACTTGCATCATGACGATCAACTGTGACTTGACTTGATTCATGACAATCAGCGGTGACGTGATTTGACTCATGAATGGCAGCTGTGAGAGCAAGATAGATCCAAGATGGCGGCGCGGTCAGAAATTTTCGCAGGAGACCCGCAGGGAACGGTGGGATTTGGTGTGTAATAGAAATGGAGTCAACACATTAAGTTGAGAAGAAAATTAAAGCGGCTGTTTACATGACAAAAGCAAAGCAAGGCAAGTCGGACATCTGGAAACAATTCTCAATTGTCACTGAAAAAACTGGGAAAGAGTTAAACTTCGTTAGTTGCGATAAATGTGCACAAGGACATAAATCTGGCACCTGTGCCTGAGGCGACATACCTATTTTCTAAGTTCTATGTGTTTATTTACTTAAGTTAAAGTTATTTCATATTTTGCTTTGGCTTATTTAGCATACTTAAACTGTTTGTTAACAGTTAAGGTCATTGCACACTGAGTCCAAAATTTTTGCATGGGTTTTTCCGATTTTTCGTATTCCTCATCCTTTCCTATCAAAATACATGCTACAGATGCGAAAACGCAGAAACTCGAACCTGATCCGATTTTTTTTTTTTATGAAGGATGAAAGTTTCGGAGGCAGTGTGTGACATAATGTGAGGTTGTATTTATTTTTTAACATGCGAAAATGGTGCGGGTTTAAGAAAACAGTCCCGCGCAGAGCTCTACACTCAACCACTTCTACTCACGATTTGAGATACAGAACGACACACCTGCACAGAAACGACCCACATCTCCAAACGACCAGGTACTCTGTCTCTCCCCAGCCGATGTAAGGAAGACCCTATCCAGGATTAACCCACGAAAGGCTGCGGGCCCTTACAACATACCTGGCCGTGTACTGAAAGACTGTGCTGCACAGCTGACGGATGTCCTAACAAACATCTTCAACACCTCGCTGAGCCAGGCAGTCGTCCCCACGTGTCTCAAATCCACCTCCATAATCCCAGTACCAAAGAAGTCACATGTGTCCTGTCTGAATGACTATCAACCCATACCACTGACCCCAATCATGATGAAGTGCTTTGAGAGGTTAGTCATGCATCACATCAAGTCCAGTCTCCCAAACACGCTGGACCCATTCCAGTTTGCATATCGTCCAAACCGTTCCACGGACGATGCAATATCCACCACTCTCCACCTAGCTCTTACTCACCTGGAACAGAAAGACTCCTATGTAAGAATGCTGTTCATCGACTTCAGCTCAGCATTCAACACAATAATCCCACAACAGCTCATCCACAAACTAAACCTGCTGGGCCTTAACACCTCCCTCTGTAATTGGATCCTGGACTTTTTAACTGCAAGACCTCAGTCAGTCCGTGTCGGTTGCAACACCTCCAGCACTACCACACTGAGCACAGGTGCCCCACAAGGCTGTGTGCTCAGCCCGCTGCTCTTCACACTGCTGACCCACGACTGCACTGCCAAGTCCAGCTCCAACCACATCATCAAGTTTGCTGATGACACAACTGTGGTAGGCCTCATCAGCAACAACGATGAAACGCACTACAGAGAGGAAGTGGCACAGCTGGCTGAATGGTGTGGCGCTAACAACCTGCCCCTCAATGTGGGTAAGACAAAAGAGGTTGTGATGGACTTCAGGAGAAACTCTGTTGACCACCCCCCACTGACCATCGACGGCTCAACCGTGGAGAGAGGGGGGTGCACATCACAAAGGATCTCACCTGGACCACCAACGTCACGTCACTCAACAAGAAGGGACAACAGCACCTCTACTTTCTCTGTCGGCTGAAAAGGGCAAGTCTCCCTCCACCCATCCTCACCTTTTACAGGGGCACCATTGAGAGTGTGCTGACCAGCTGCATCACTGTCTGATATGGGAACTGCAGTGCTGCTGACCGCAAGACCCTATAACGGACAGTGAACACTGCCGCAAAGATCATCGGTGCCCCTCTTCCCTCCATCCTGGACATTTTCCTTGCACGATGCTCCAGCAAGGCCTCCAGCATCGTGAAGGACCCCACCCACCGCTCCCACAACCTCTTCCAGCTCCTGCCATCAGGAAAAAGGTACTGGAGTATCAAAGCTCGTTCTGTCAGATTGCTCAACAGCTTCTTTCCCCAGGCTGTGAGAGCTCTTAACTCCAATCTCACCTGCCCCCCCTCTGAAATCATGAACACCTCAGCCCCCCAACTCATAAATAACTATTGACAATTTTCCTAAGTGCAATTCTGAGTGTGCTACACACAGGTGAGTGGGCTATACAAACCACCTGTAGTAACGCACTCGTCCCACTATATGCACACTTGACACTTTCTATAAACACTCCCTGCTACAAAGACTCAATAAGATAATATATGTTTACTTGAGCATTGCACTTCTAAATCTTTTGTACTATGCACTGCTTCCCACAAAGTCTCTCTTCTGAACAATTTAATGTACAAAATATATATTTTCTGCACAATTTTATGTACAAATATCTCTTTAGCACAATTTCATGTACAGTATTTATGTAAAGTTCTTGTACAGTCTCAGTTTGTGTATGTGCAGTCAACTAGGTATAGTAGTTATAGTATATGTATAGACAGATGGTTAAACTGTTGTATAGCTCTATTGTTTTTACTATATTTGCATTGTTGTATGTTTATCTCATGTTTAACTAGTATGTAGCACCGTGGTCCTGCGAGACACGACATTTCGTTCCACTATATGTCCACACATGTAGCAGAATGACAATAAAGCTCAACTTGACTTGACTTGACAGAGCGTCGCTGTAGCCGCCATTTCATGAGCGGGCTTAATCACCGGAGTTGCTATCAATATACTCGAATGTTCCAGAGCCGGCGATTGAGCCGTGGCCGCCATTATCGGCATGGGCGCAATGTCGCTTTCCTCCTCCGCGACACCCACGGTGAATGAGGAACCGACTGCCAACAGAGCATAGTCCAAAAACTGACTGAGTGGCGAATGCGGACCCTCGCGTCTAAGCTTAGACTGTAGTAGTTGATTAATGCCATCACAGAAAATGTTTATCAAAACACTACGGTAATTCAGAGTAGTGGGATACAGCTAAAAATTTTCGAACATAGTTCTCCAGCGATCGTGGGCCTGGTTTAAGGGCAAATAATATTTTTGTTGTGTCCATACCTGGCCAATGTCCGTTTGAAAAGCTGTTGGATCCTTGTGTGGCCGAGTATTCTGTTACAGAGTAATCAGAACATGAGTCGTGCAGATCCACCTGCTGAGCTTTATTCAAAGGTGTGGTCATGAAACAAGCATGGGTCGATACACAGCAAACAGTCATAGATGAGGCAAGACAAAGCGTATTCCTAGGACAAGCGTGGGTCTTCGATCGGCAAACAGTATCCAACAGGGCAAGGCAAAGAGAAATAATCCAGGGACGCAGTAATAATCCAGGCAGGGGCAAACACAATCCGAAACAGTAAAGGGTTAATCCAAGATACACAGGCTAGAATGAAAACGCAGGAAAAACAGGCAAGGCAAGACTATGAAAATGAAAACTACGATAGGCTCCGTAAAGTAGCTAGCAGCTAGGGTAGCGATATGTGCTTACAATACTCGGCAGTGAGAAAGGGGAAGTCCATGGCTTATGTAGAGAGTGTGATTGGCTGCAGCCGTGCGCGTAATCAGAGTGAAATGGATTGTGGGAACTGAACTCCAGTGTAAGTGTAACAGTCTGTGTCGTGTGAGTCAATATGATGGAAGGGCGACCTCTGGTGACAATCGGACAGAAAGCCACAGACCAGATTCGTGACAGTTAGACATTACAAGTTACTGTAATAAAGATTTACAGTAGCAAACTGTACTGTTTTACAGTAAATTACTGTAAAATATCCAATTCATCAGTATACTAATGTAATTCATTCATTTTAATAGAGATTTTATTAGATTTGATCATTTTTATATAGAATTCATTTTATTTTTACTCTAGGTATTACTGGCATTCAATTAAAACAAACACAATAATTACAAAATATAAAATTCTTTATTTAAAACATTGCATGTACAACACTTAAAAATACAGTCTTCCAATGCTGGAACAGTGCATCTTCGCCATTTCTCCTGTCTTAGGACGTTTTGCAGTGCATTATGTTGTATCCTCTGGATTTATTCTCAAAAAGAATCTTTAGGCAACAGAAACATAATGGGGAAAAAGAATACATAGCCATCTGCAAAACCCAGGTGCTGCTCCAAAATGTGGCCACTGTCAGGGCTCTGCAGCCTTGTCTGTGTTGTCTTTGTTCAATGTTTCTTTGGTTGTCTTGTGTCTTAACACATTGCTTTGTCTTTGTTTGTGTCTACCATGTGTTCCTGTGATCCAACCTCCTTGTTTCCTTTGGTCATGCCCTCTTGTTTAGCCCTGGTCTTGTCCTCGTTTCCTTTATTGTGCTCACCTGGCCCTCGTGTACTTGCCTCCCTTTATATTGTGCTGCTTTTCCTCTTGTGTTTGTGGGTTTGTCTTGTGCCTTAGAGACCGTTATTGTTTGGCTGTTCTGTATGCTAGTCTTGCTGTGTTGTTGTATAGCCTTTCTGCAGTTTTTGCTTTTTATTTTCTATCTTTTGGTTTTGTTCCTCAGTAATCTTGCTTATATTTACTTGTCTATTATCTTTAGTTGTTCATCAGTCTTGTTTTGAGTTTTGAACTATTTAGATTTTATACTTTAGTTTTTCAGTAGTCTACATTTTGATATTTCCTTTACCCTTTTTATTTTACTTTAGTTACTTATTATTTTCCCTTTTATTACATGTTTCTTGTCTTGTTGTGTGTTTGTGCTGTGTGTTCCTTCCAGTCCTGCTCTACCAGCCTGAGACTCCCTGCCTGTTGGTCCCCCAAGGCAGTCTGCCAACCAAGCCTGTCCTGCTCTACCAGCCTGAGACTTCCTGCCTGTTGGTTCCCCAAGGCAGTCTGCCAACCAAGCTTGGTGCAGAGAGCCTTTCATGGACATTAGCCTACTTTATGCCCCTTCACTCTGATTGCATGCCCTACTGGTCTCTGCTCTGGCCTTCTCCCCATTCTGCTGCTTGGATTGGCCACTGACTGGGACTGTTCTCCAGACCGTCTACCTCTGGAGGCATAGTTCTCTCCTGCTGGTTGGAGTTGTCCCAAGACTGTTCACCCCTGTGCACTCCCTTGAACTTGTGCTTTCAATAAATATTTGTTTCACTCACTCTGCATTTGGGTCCCTTCCTGCTGACCTTGATGTTACAAACCCGCCAATCAGGACCCAGCAGAATGAGTCTCAAGATCTTGCCCCCTGCAAATGCTCAGGAGAGACTGGCCCGCCAGCGAGGGCTGGGAGCTCTTCGTCAGCAGGGGCTGGAGGTGAGGGCCTTTGCCCAGTTCTTTTAGACTATGTCCAGGGGCCTCGATTACCAGGATGCAGCCCTTATGGATATCTTCAACCTCTGTCTGGACCATCCACTGCCTCCGTGGGAAATGGAACAATTAAGGATTTTGGACTTCTGGGATTTCTCCAACTATGTGCATCACTGCAAAGATTGGCAAATCCTTTCGCAACCAGAGTCCATCAGCACAGACCACCCCACCGTCCCTTCCTCTTTGAATCAAGATCGTGTTCCTCTCTTGCCTCCCACATTAATGCGCCGGCTGGGAAGGAAGAGGGCTGCCCGGAATGTTGCAGCCCCAGAGGGCATTTCAGCTGCCCCCGAGGGCGCCCCAGAATCAGCTCCTGAGCCAATTCCTGCAGCCCCGGAGGGCATTTCAGCTGCCCCGAGGGTTCTCCAGAATCGGCTCCTGAGCCGATTCCTGCAGCCCCGGAGGGCATTTCAGCTGCCCCCGAGGGCGCCCCAGAATCAGCTCCTGAGCCAATTCCTGCAGCCCCGGAGGGCATTTCAGCTGCCCCAAGGGTTCTCCAGAATCGGCTCCTGAGCCGATTCCTGCAGCCCCGGAGGGCATTTCAGCTGCCCCCGAGGGCGCTCCAGAATCAGTTCCTACCTCTGTTCCTGCAGCCCCGGAGGGCATTTCTGCTGCCCCCAAGGGCGCCTCAGAATCAGCTCCTGAGCCAATTCCTGCAGCCCCGGAGGGCATTTCAGCTGTCCCCGATGGCGCTCCTAACTCTGTTCCTGCAGCCCCGGAGGGCATTTCAGCTGCCACCGAGGGCGCTCCAGAAGCAGCTCCTGAGCCTATTCCTGCAGCCCCGGAGGGCATTTCAGCTGCCTCCGAGGGCGCTCCAGAAGCAGCTCCTGAGCCTATTCCTGCAGCCCCAGAGGGCATTTCAGCTGCCCCCGAGGGCACTCCAGAAGCAGCTCCTGAGCCTATTCCTGCAGCCCCAGAGGGCATTTCAGCTGCCCCCGAGGGCACTCTTGAGTCAGTCTTTGAGCCCATTCCAGCAGCCCAGAGAGGCATTCCTGTTTCAGCCCTGGAGCCTTTTCTAGACTTGGCCCCAGTCCGAGAGGCAGTTCCTGTTAGTCTTGACACAACCACAGAGGCAATCCCAGAGTCATCTGCGCTCCCTGTCAAGCCCACAGAGAACATCTCTGAGCAGTCATTTTGCCCTGTAACAAGGGTGACTGTCTCTGAACCTCCTGTTTTGCCCAGAGAAGCCATTCCTGCAAGTCATGTTGTGCCCACTGAGTTAGTTTTAGCCAGTCATGTCATGCTCCCAGAGTCTAATCCAGCCAGTCGTACCATGCCTACAGAGTTCATCCCTGAGCTGCTTGTCCTTCCTGTTATGGCCAGTGAGGCCACCCTCAAGCAGCCCGCTGTCACCGTTTCGTCCACGGATGACACTGAGGCCATTCCTGAGCAACCAGCTCTAACTGCCACAGGCTCATAATCTGCTCCAGACTTTAGACTCAGTCTTTGAGTCCGCATCAGTTCCAGACTCAACTCTACCCTCAAGATTCACCCCAGAGTTGTTTCCTATCTCAGACTCTGCTCCAGTCCCAGAGTCCTTGGAGTCTGCCCTGGAGTGTGCTTCAGTTTCAGGCCGTGCTCCTCTCCCTGAGTTTACGCTGGAGTTAGCCCCAGCCCTGGAGCCACCCAAGTCCATCTTGGGATCAGTCCTAGGATCCGTTTCAGAGCCAGTCCCAGTTCAGAAGCAGCCGGAATGTATCCAAGAGCCACTCCCATCAGAGTCCTCCACTCTCTCTGTTAGTCTTGTCATAGGCAGGGAGACTGTCCCCTGTCTTGCTCCAAAATTATCAGAACTCCCCACCTTTTCTATCAGTGGAGTTATGGCCTCGGAGTTAACTCCTAAACCCATTCTCAGCCCAGAGCCTGTCCCCAATGCTAAGGCCATTCCTGCTCCCCAAGCAGCTGACAGCACCCTGTCCTACTCCACCATTTTCAAGCAACCATTATTCAAGCCAGTCAATACTCCCAGATACACCACTCATGTTTCTCCAACTTCGCCTTCTATGCAACCAAATACTTGCGGTTTTCCCACCCCTCCAGCAGCCTTCCACTCTGCCCTGCCAGGCTACAACACTGGATTTATTCCCACCCCCTCACCCCTGTGCACTCCCTTGAACTTGTGCTTTCAATAAATATTTGTTTCACTCACTCTGCATTTGGGTCCCTTCCTGCTGACCTTGACAGCCACCACCTTTGCTCACCATCCACTTTGTTAGTGACAGAAATAAGAAGTAGAAATGACACACTTTTAAATGGCAAACCTCATATAGAATACACAAACCTCTCAAAACCATAGTTGTTCTCTTACCATGAATTATCAGTCTCAGGGTAGCTGGCCTGCTCATGTCTTTCTTGATGCTTCATTGCAGTTGCCTTTAAAACACAAATACAAAAAAAAAAAAAAAAGTAAATCTTAAATTCCATAATAATAAACTAATTCTAAAACTGGAAAGGCAGCTAGCCATACGATTTTATTTTCTCAATAGGCTATACTGGCCAACGTTGACTACTAACATATGAACAAAAATTCACATTAGTTAACGGTAATTAGTTAAGAAGATAAGCGTTGCTCATTAAAAATAATTTTAATTCGATAACGTCAATAAGCTGACAAAAGTCATTTGAAATGGCAGCACAGTTTACCATAGTAAAGTATAACCGCCATGTTAACAAGTAAATGTTACTAGGTTAAACTGGTGTGCAAAAATCTGACAAAAACACACAGAGAGACAAACGTACATATATTTTTACCTTGCTTGCTGGTCTTATTCTCTCATAAGGTTCACCGACAAAAAAACCCTGCGAAAAAAAAAAAAAAAAGACAATATAGAACCAATTATACTATCTATAGTGGATGCGGACAGTAAAGTAATGCCCCGGTATATTTCTGACATACAGATGTTCTCCAAGCGCTCGCGCTGTTTCTGACATGAAGGACAAATGGATTTTCCATCATTACAAGCGATGTAACACGTCCAGTGTAGTCAGTCCCAAGCTGTTGTGGCGCTGTAGACACGGTGTAGGGCAAATCGTGTCAATCCAAATGTAAGAAATGAAGAAAAACAACCTCAATAGAATGGCGCCAAAGAGGCCGTTACAGCAAATACAGTAGTATACAGCAATTACTGCAGTCTGATGTCACATAAAATTCCCATGATGCAAAGGTATTACAGTTATTTAATGTAAAGGGAATTTGCAGTATTATACTGGGTGATATACAGTAAATAACTGTAGAAATTACAGAAATGTCTAACAGTGCACGGTCATGTCGCTCCAAACCCGTATGAATTTGTTTCTGCTGTTGAACACAAAAGAAAATCTTTCCCTTGCAATTACAATGAATGTGGGTTGGAGCTTTCAAGCTTGAAAAAGGTTGTAAAAGCACCTTAAAAGTACCACTGAAGTGATCCATAAGACTCGTAAGCCTTATGAAGTCATGAGACGAACCAAAATTAAAATCGTTATGCGCCTACATTCTCCCAAAACCAGTGAGTAAACCATTGCAGCTGCATCACTCAGTGATCTGAGCTTGAAAAGCGAATCAGACCAATTTGTGGATGAAAAATTTTGAACAGTTTTGTGAACTGGACCAACTGATTCATTGAAGAGAAATGTCTCAAAAGAATGTCAACTGATCGGACATCTCTGCTTCTCACATCAACTCTCATGAACATGACAAGGAGAATTAGGCCAAATGCAATGATTTGCAATGAATAACAATTTTGGTTTCAGTCCGTTCTTCATATGGCTCCAGAAGACTTGGAACATGCAGCAATTAAGTCATATGAAGCACTTCTATGATAATGTTATGATGTTCTTTTGTATTTTTGGACCTTTTTAAGATTCATTCATTTTTGTTGTATTGAAAAAAAGTGACTTAATATAATTTACTATTCAATATATATATATGAACGGAAGAAAGTGATATGGGTTTAATAAAATAACACAAGGGTGAATAAATGATTAAAAAATACCACTACAGTAACATTTTTAAATAGGGTTAATTTAGTTCATGCATAATGAAAAGAAATGCTATATTTTTATAACTATATTTTGCATTCATTTTTCTAGGTTAATGATTATTTATATAAAAAAAAATACTATTGTTCTTCATAATACATTAGTGTTACTTTATATATCTTAAAATGTTATTTTGATTATTGTTATCAAATGTTACTTATTAGAAATGAACTTCTATTAATATAACATTTGAAAAAATGTTATATTAATAGTTTTCATTAAAAAAAAAATACTGAAAATCTCTCTCTTTAATCCTTTGCTTCCTTCCGGGCCCCATTTTAGTGAATAAAAGCGGTCTCGACCAAGTACTCAGAAATGAGCATCAGGGGAGTGAAGTCTTGCTTTCTGTCTAGCTTGTTTTTGTATTGTTCAATCAGCCAGTTACCCCTGCTGTCAAAACGCATGTGCGTCTCTGTGACAACCCCCCAGTCAAATCGAATTTTCCTCCCCCGTACAGAGGACTGTGTGAACTTCTCCTCTCCGTCTTTAAGATGAGCCTTCTCTCTAAATAAATCAAAAACTCTGCCACGTCCTTGAGGTATAGTGTGTGATTTTGATACGTGCGAGTGTTTGTATGTGAAGAAGAGAACAAAATTGGGAGAGAAAGAGCGAACGGATCTGGGAATGTGTGGAATAATGCAATTAACTCAGTATGGCATCTCAGGAGACAGAGGGGGAAGCGAGAGAGAGACGGGATGCTCTTTATAAATGTCTTTGAGCGGAGAGAGAGAGAGAGAGAGAAGGCTGAAGGACTGAAACTGTCATGAGCACATCCCGCTTCCCCATCATACTCAGTCAACAAGCTGTCAGTCAAACCCAACAGAGCTTCTTGTAGCTCATTATTATGAGTCAAAGGTACACAACCCCACTAAACTCGTGAAGTTATTTCAATCACTTGAGAAAACATTGGACACAATGTTAACAATGAGCTATACTGTACACTTAAGATACACAAGAACATGCAACTTTAGATATTTCTTCATTCTGATGATTTATTTGCTGGTCAACTCTGGAAAAGGGAGTTTGGAAAAAACTGAAAGATTTATGTTATATTTTTGTCAAATGTATTTGATCAAAATATGCAAGCAATATATTTTGTCACCCTGCCATTTTTCCATAGCTTTAATAGAGCGACGACAGATGGAGGAGTCTGATGTGAACATTTGCTTCAAGCATCTGAGTTACAGTTAAGGTGCTGAAATCTGCATCCAAAATATTTTGGAAAGTAATTACATATGGCAAATATTGCGGGGTCCAAAAGTCCACATTGAAAATCTGGGATTCAAAATCTAATTTATACCTTAAAATAAACAAGATTTTAGTATTTTGAAAGATTTAAAAGAAAGAAACATTATGAGCTAAAATAAAAAAGAAAGATTCTGCACTTTTGGTTCACTAATAAGCAAATTTGTGATAAAATTGTAGTGGTCAGTTCTTGCTTGCATTGAAGCTTAAATGTTTTGCACAGATTTATAGAGTTTATGCTGTGCTGTTGTCATTTAGGCAAAGTAACACAGAAATACTAAGAAATTATGAAATACAACACTCTCAGTTCTACTTTTCTCATGCTGATAGTATAAAATGTCATTTTAAAAATCTGTATTAACTTCTACATAATGCAACATGGAAGCAATTCCACAATAGTGACATCAGATTTTTGGAGCCCACTAATGCAACTAAAGTAGGTCTGTTGATAAATAAGTTCTCATATGTGCAATCAGGTTCTTTTTTGTTGGCACTCAGGAGAGACTCACAGCCTGTGTAGTGGAAGGTGTTGGAGTATGATTTAGAGGCAAACACAACTGAATTTCTAAAGTAATCAGAGCTGTAAAAGTGAAGGATGATGTGACAACTTGTTTAATCACATTAAAGATTAAAAACCGGGGAGACATTATGAGATATCTTAAGAATCTGAAGTGTGGATGAGAAATCTCATATAAATTGGTTAGAGAATTGCATCTCTAATGCATCTCTAAATTACAACCTCTAATGGTCACAATATTACAGCAAAGGGCAGAGTCGGATCCACTCCAAATAGTTTAGCAGAGTAGTTTAGTAGAGAATTTAAGTTTGTTGTTCCTTACTTAAAGATGACAAAAGCATATGCAAAAGTTTATGACTTCGGAAGACTTATTATAGGACAAAATGGTGCTTTATTGGTGTTTTTGGAGTTCGGTCAACTGTCAAAGTATGGGTGAACTTTTCAGTAACACCATAAAGCCTCTATTTATGATGCATGTTAAATGCATGTAAAACCTTATAATATGTTGTATCAACTCATTAATAATCGTAACAGTTATATACATTTCGTATATATATTATAATTCTTATCTTTTTATGGTTATCAACTTTAAGAGTATATGATTCAAAACACATGATATATCTACTTAAATAATAATAGATTGCCATAGTTATAATGTATTGTACATCTCATATCTTGACATTAAGATCTGTACAGTATCATTAAAAGACATTTTGTATGCATTATGATACATTAAAAGAATAGTTCACCCAAAAACCTGCTGAAAATGTATTCACCTTCAGGCCATCTAAGATGTAAATGAGTATTTCTTTATCAAAACAGATTTGGAGAAATTTAGCATTACATTTCTAGCTCACCAATAGATAGTCTGCAGTGAATGGGTGCCGTCAGACTGAAAGTTCAAACAACTGATAAATAGCATCACTATAATTCACAAGTAATCCACTTGACATCTCGTGAAGTGAAAAGCTGCATGTTTGTAAGAAACAAATCCAACATTAAGGCATTTTAACTTTTAACCATTGCTTCTAGGCCAAATCCATAATAGAGTCCATAATCCATAATAATGTTTCCTCCATTAAAAAAGTCCATCCCTGTTGTCCATATTATATACAAACATATTTTTTTAGAACGGTTTTGGACTGTTTCCTCTTATAAACAATGCTTGATCTGTGCATATTCCTTTCCTGATTCAGATGACACAACTTTTTCACTGGAGAAAGAAATTTTATGGATATTGTTTTTTCTCAGCTGTTTGAACTCTCATTCTGATGCCACCCACTGCAGAGGATCCATTGGTTTACAAGCGATGTGATGCTGAATTTCTCGAAATCTGTTCAGATCAAGAAATAAACTCATCTACATATTTGATGGACTGAGGGTGAGTAAATTTTCAGCAAATGTTTATTTTTGGCCAAATTATTTCTTTAAGAACACCCTTATAATGCATTATTTAATACAGGATTCATAGAATGTGTCACCAGTTTTCCTTTAAGAATATTTTAAGCTTTTGTTGTACTGAATATACGCAGAACGGTGAAGGGGGCCTGGAGAGAAATAAGACAGATCATTACATTTCCTCTCATACACATTTGATTCCAGAGAAAAAGAACGAGAACAAACTATCATATTTACCTAATCATCAAGGAACCAATTTTGGCAGCATTCTTTAGCAGCGAGCATGGACGGGACTAATTTACTAAACACACCCTCCAGTCTCATAATTACATGTAATTTTACCGGCATAATTAACTAATTTAATTACTGCTCCTCAAGAGCATCAATTATTGATATTACGAAGCGTTCAGACAGGCTGTGGTGACACGAGGAGCATCAGAGGACGTGAAACACATGCTGGCACTTTGAGAGCTTTGGCATGGGTACAGCAATATATGAGTGTGTGTGTGTGTGTGTGTGTGAGAGACAGAGAGAGGGGGAGAGAAAGTGTCTGAATGCAATATCAGAGTGGCACAGACCTGGACAAGAGCCCAGACTGACAGCGGCTGCTGTAGAAATGGGAGAGAGACAGACAGACAGACCAATGTAGGCCTCAGCTCAAGTAAGACTTCAAAACTACTTTGATTGTCAGTTCAGAAATAGCTTTGAACTAATAAATTATTTTATTACAACAAAAAGTGCTCAAGAGAACTTTATGCTGTACTAAACGTATAGTTTGTGATTGGATTATTATTATAATTATGTATTAGTTCTTAAACAAATTATTGACGCAATTGTTTACCACAAAACTTCCATCCAAAACAGGACGTGTGTCCATCACTAATGCATTGCAAGAGATTCAAGATGGTTCAATTAGCTTTTTATAATTAGGCCATATTGCAAAAAGGACCTTACTATGTTGATGAAAGTTGCATGAGCACACTGGCCTCTCATTGGTCAGGGATATTGGGTTGGTTCTTCGATTTGGTTCTCACCTAAAGAAAACCATTCCAGAGGCTGAAGTCTCATGTTTGATTGTTTTGATTGTCATATGATCATATACAGTATGCCTACTGGAATCAAACTAAAGAATAAAATTCACCAGGTTTAGAATAAAAATGTAAATGTAAAATAAATAAATGTAAAAATGCAATTTACAAACAAACCAAGAAGCGGCAAAAGATCTAGTGAGAAAGAAGGGTAACATTTTATTAACATTAAATTAACCCTTACATGCAAGTAACCCTAAGCCAAACCCTAATCCTAACCCTAACCATATAGTAAGTACCTGTAGTAAATTAATATTACTCAGCACTTAAATGTATAATTGCACTGTAACAAGGACACCTTAAAATAAAGTGTAATGAAAGTATATTATAGTACAGTTCAGTATAGTACACTACCATTCAAAGGTTTTGGGTTGGTAAGAGTTTTAAATGTTTTTAAAGAAGTCTTATGCTCACCAAGGCTGCATTTATTTGATGAAAAAATACAGTGAAAACAAATATTATAAATAATATTACAATTTAAAATAACTGTTGTCTGTTTCAATATTGTAAAATTTAATTTAATTTTAATTTTCAGCAGCTATTACTCTAGTTTTCAGTGTCACATGATCCTTCAGAAATCATTCTAATATGCTCATTAGCTGCTCAAGAAACATTTATAATTTATATTGTATTCAGTGTTCAGTGGGAATCTAAAAATGACAGCAGCATTTTTTTACAGTACAAGACAATGTTTCTTTTTCATAATACACACTATTAATATACATGTAACAAGGCAGCAACAAATAAAAGTGAAGCACAAACTGCTGTATTATCTTATAGAAAAGTGAGAAAATGAGGAAAGTGACAGACATTCTCATTATGAGCTCAAACAGATGCAGCTAAAATCACTTACATGCATTCACACTCACACAAGAGCATGTACAGGTACAGTTTACCTACACCCAGATCAAATAAATATCTGTATATTATATTATGCATGTTTCTGGAGGGACGCAATGCTGTCTTGGCTCTTATAAAATGCACTGATCCATCTTTAATGAGTGCTGGGTTTTATGTGTGTCGTGAAGGGAGAGGGTGTGACCGCGCGTTAATATCTGCCATAATACCAGACACCACACACACACACACACACACATCATTATGGAGAGATTTCGATTTAGAAGCGTGTGGTAAATAACAGCACACATTAATAAGACTGCTGTGCACTTGAGACATGCTGCACAATCCGAGACCTTCAGAATCTGGTTTCCTTTGGTTTTGATCAAGGAGCTATCCAGGACTAATTCAACAGAAAGATGATTTTGTGCTCCTTTGAGTGTTCAGATCAGATATCCCTGCAGGGTAAAGGAATGGAAAAATATGATTTACAGACTGGAAGAGAGAATGAAAGGATTGAAAATGATAAACAGGCAAGATAAGGTGAAAAAGTAAATATCGAAAGGCAACTATACAGTTCATTAATTTTAGACCACGTATGCTGATTTTCTAGATTCGCGAGACTCAATACTTTGCCAAGAACGCTCTTCGCGCTAGCTTTAGCATTAACTAGGTTCTGTTGAAAGCCAGCAGCATACAGAGCTTGGGTTTCAATTATCAGGCTAATGGGTTGGTGCTAAAAGCCACAGTTGAAACTCCTCTCACAAGTGCATGTAAATTGATAACATTTCATCCAGTGCTATCTTTTTCTTCACAGAGATGGAACAAAAAAGCTCTAGTCTGACAGGCCAAAAGTACAGCATGCCAGACTGAAATAGTGTGAGTGAACAGTCCTCTTGTGACTTTAGTGTGAAGTTCCTCTGCACCTCTATGCAGCACATTAACAAGGAGGGTAGAACTTTCAGGGATCATATTATATATTTGTATTCTATTAATGAAATATCTATATATGTTGTGCTGCATAATATTTTTGTGAAAAAAGTGGCACATATTTTTTATATTTTGAATGACCCTTCCCTACTCTAAATCTGGCTTATTTTTAAATAAATAAATAGGCAGATAACAGTAATGATCGTTACAATATCATATTAAACAGATAGGTTAAATACAACATCAAAAAAAAAAAAAATAGGAAACAATTAGGAAAAATTAGGAAATTAGGATAATATTAGGTACATTTTAGTGTCATATAAATGTCATGGCATTGAACATATTTGAATAAGCTCAAAATTATAATTACTATCATCTGTGCGACATTAGAAAGGAACTTTAAAATGTGATTTTTGATTTTTGGTTTCAATAAATACTCTTTTCTGCAAGTTTTCATACAAAACGTGTATTCAAACTCAATTTATTTCTCATGATAGCACACCTTTAAATAGTATTCAAAGGTTCACATTTGCCCAGATGATGCATGACAGTTTAATATCAGTCCCTTCTAAAGAATAGGTGCAATAAAAGGTTTGTGCACACATAAATCAAACCTCTGACTAACTCACATCTGACACTACCAGATCTAAACCTGCAGTACATCTCATGAAAATTTTAACTCTATAGCTGAAAATTCAGTGCAGTAAAATCTTTATATAATTACGGATTTACCAAGAAAGCAGAAAACTCAATTTCTTATTTGCATCATTACAATAATACAATTGCAAATACAAGATTCTTCCTGTGCATGCAAAGGATTTGTTTCTGGATTAAAGGCATAAAGGCTGCAAGCTGTTTGGGGCTCAGTGTAGGCATGCGAGCCGGATGCCGATACAGGACAGTGTCACCATCAACTAATTAGATTCATAACATCAGGCTGAATGTGGAGGCCACATGATGAATATGCTACCCCAGTGTGACTTCTCCAGAGGGACTCTGGGATACTTCGCCTGCTGACAACAAGAGCCCTCAAGCAAGAAGCTGAACATTTAGCCTTACAGCGGTACAGCTCAATGGGTCATTTGCTTTGCTATAAAAAGAGTGGTCTGCTAGGGAGCAATGCTGCATTAGCTTGTGAATTACTTGCCTAAAATGTCACTGGTAGTATTGTGGAGAGATTGAAACTGAAACATGCCACTTTTAAGTTTAAATACTTGCCTTTTCTCAGTTTAATACGCAAAGATAACTGAAGTTTCTCTTCAAAAATGTGGCTCCTTTGCCAACCAGTGGTATGTTTCCCAAAAGCGTAGTTAACCAACTGTGTTCGAAAGTGCTGCTGTTACCAGCATAGTTTAACCATTTGGTGTTTCTTCAATCCATAGTTCCAAAGAACATTCGCAAACAGCTTCGCAAAGTTGTGTGGTTGGAAGTACAGTTCTCAACCTGTGGTTAGAAGCATAGCATTCTTGTGTAACATATTATGCACTTGAGCAAAAAAGCAAGATAACATGTAATGCAATCTATATCTTTCTTTTAGTTTGTCAAGAGAGAAAAAGTGCTATTTTTTTAAGAGTGAGTATGTGAGTACTTGCTCTAGTGCCATGGGGAAACCCACAAAATAAAGCAAAATAATGGTGAACAAAAATAGTGAAGCAGACTTCAGATGCCAGATGACATTAATTCGATCTTGAGCTAGTTAACTTGAACTGCAAATTTGCAACAAAGTTTCTGCATTGCTAGTTAGTTTCTCCAACAATGAAGCATACTATGGTAGCTTAGTAGCGAGTTACAGTGTAGTTCAGGAAATGCAACTCACCACGAAACAGCAATATTAGCTCAAACAATGACCAATGTCTGACCAATTGGTAGACAGGCAAGGCAATTTGGCATTCATAATTCATCATGAAATGCTAATCACAGGAATTACGCAATTCATCTTTTGGAGCGACAATACTGACTTTGTGTGCTTGATTTTGGTTGAATTATTTTTGTCTTGGATGTGCTTATCTCAAGCTTTTGTAAATGAGGCCTGATTCACACCACACCTGAAAGCAGTCCGTAAGCAGCACAGTTTCAGGTCATACTAATAGGTTACAGTATTCACACTGTCTGTGTAAGCATAATAGGAGCATGAAGTGTAGGTCCACCTTCCAAAAAACTGTTGAACTTAGTTAAATTCAGAAAACATTTTCACACTATTGCTGATTGAGTAAACCTCCATACAGTGTTTTTATGATGCATCTGCCTACTGTACAAACTAAGCATAAGCTCTACTCTTTAGCACAAAGGTAGTTAGCACAACTACCTTTCTTACTATTCAAAAGCAGCAAATTAGGAGTTTATTGAGGCAAAAGTCGTAGTTAATGGTTTGTTAATAGTGAGAATCAGACCTTACAATAAAGTGTGACCAATTCAGATTATTTATACAGTTGATACTCTTAAATTTGAGTTTGAGGTTCTGTTTTGTGCAAATAAACTATTATGTACAGTATATGTGAATCTTGATTATGATTAGATTAAATTCAATTATAATTATTGAATTTTAATTTGAAATAATACTACTACTTACTAATACTACTAAATAAATAAATACATATTCCTTGCCCCAGCATTTTATAATTAACAACACAATATTCAATGCGTTAACCCAACAATCACTTTATTTTATTCATGAAGCTACATTTCTGTTAAGTGCAGAAACACTTCATTTACCTGTATGTTGTGTTTTTGTATGTGGTATGAATAATTTAAATAATTTTTTAATATTTGTTTGCTGCTAGCTTACACATTATAATAGCAAAGGTCTGCAGTATTGTTTTTCAACCAGCTAGTGATGTGATGAAAGTGTTTTTTTCCAGGAAATGTGTCAGTTTCTTCTCTCACGGGAACAGTCTAATTACCGAACTCAGGGTATGAAGACTCACCAGCTCCTCCTTACTCTCAATGACCTGTCATTACAAATATGTCTCTTCGATACATACAACCTCTTGACTGCCAGCAACCCCCAACTTGCCACATAAATGTCTAATTTCTATAGCATCAAAGCATATGCTCAATGAGGCCCCCGGTTCCACAGATCCAGGATGGCGGCCAGGCGAGGTGCCCCCCTGATGCTGAGCAATCACTGGTGCTGCCATTGACAGACCATCTGTAAGTATGTCACATTGGATTATAGTTCAGTAGGGTGAGTGGAAGAAGGGGAAAGGGATATCACAATAGGGATGGAGGGAATGAGAAAATAGATGAGGGGATATGGGTGGAAAGATCAAACCCACTCCTGGAGTGGAGCCTCAATCAGACAGGTTCTTATCCTGGAAGAGAAGACTTAATCCTCCCATCCATCCCTCCGTCCCTCACTCCCTTATCAAGCTGGCTGCCTGGCTGAGTTGCCGAGGGACACGGGTACTGTGACAACAGGGGTTTTGTGGTCCCCATGGGAACCCAGTGATGAGAGTGATCTAGGTGCACAAAAGCCCCAGGGTTTAGGAACAGTGTCTCAGTGGATGTTGGAGGATGGGCACACGCACACACACACAAACAATTTAATACAATATAAATTATAATTTACACAAAGTAAATATTTTGTAGATTGTCTGTCACCGGAGCTTCAAGAATGTTGTGGGTAATGAACAATGCAAACTTTAGCTAATGCCACAATACCATATGTAATCTTTCAGCAAAACAACTAAGGGGTAATAATGGGACAATAGTTTTAAAAAGATTTTGTTTTTCACTATTATTTACAACAGGATCTGCATTTTCATTTTCAAAAGGTTTTTGTTAAAATAGATTATAAAAACGCATTTCTCAGCAAAACCACTCTTTACCTGGTTAAACAAAATCTATTTGATTTTCAAAAGTCAATGAATTTGTGACAGCTGAATTAAACATTTTTGACTAACCAAACATGACAGTCACTGAGTAACATGTATTTAAAGGGCACCAATTATGCCCCTTTTTACAATATGTGATACAACCTGAATTCTGGAAATGTTGGGACGTTTTTTTAAATTTGAATAAAATGAAAACTAAAAGAATTTCAAATCACATGAGCCAATATTTTATTCACAATAGAACATAGATAACATAACAAATGTTTAAACTGAGACATTTTACGCACAAAATGAGCTCATTTCAAATTTGATGCCTGCTACAGGTCTCAAAATAGTTGGGACGAGGGCATGTTTACCATGGTGTAGCATCTCCTCTTCTTTTCAAAACAGTTTGAAGACATCTGGGCATCGAGGTTATGAGTTTCTGGAGTTTTGGTGTTGGAATTTGGTCCCATTCTTGCCTGATATAGGTTTCCAGCTGCTGAAGAGTTCGTGGTCGTGGTTTAATGAAGCGCCAAATGTTCTCTATAGGTGAAAGATCTGGATTGCAGGCAGTCCAATTCAGCACCCGTACTCTTGTACTACGAAGCCATGCTGTTGTAATAGCTGCAGTATGTGGTTTTGCATTGTCCTGCTGAAATACTTTAGGCCTTCCTGAAATAGACGTCGTCTGGAGGGGAGCACATGTTGCTCTAAAACCTTTATATACATTTCAGCATTCATAGTACCTTCCAATACATGCAAGCTGCCCATACCGTATGCACTTATGCACCCACATACCATCAGAGATGCTGGCTTTTGAAC
The DNA here is from genome assembly GCF_012432095.1 of Onychostoma macrolepis. Classification (NCBI taxonomy): domain Eukaryota; kingdom Metazoa; phylum Chordata; class Actinopteri; order Cypriniformes; family Cyprinidae; genus Onychostoma; species Onychostoma macrolepis. Next base: position 24,015,477 of record NC_081170.1, on the reverse strand, counting down.
TGAACGCTGATAACATGCTGGAAGGTCTCCCTCCTCTTTAGCCCGGCGAACACGGCCTCCATGATTTCCAACAAGAATGTCAAATTTGGACTCATCTGACCATAGAACACTTTTCCACTTTGAAACAGTCCATTTTAAATGAGCCTTGGCCCACAGGACACGATGGCGCTTCTGGACCATGTTCACATATGACTTCCTTTTTGCATGATAGAGCTTTAGTTGGCATCTGCAGATGACACGGTGGATTGTGTTTACCGACAGTGGTTTCTGGAAGTATTCCTGGGCGCATTCAGTAATGTCAATGACAGAATCATGTCAATGAGTGATGCAGTGTCGTCTGAGGGCCCAAAGACCACAGGCATCCAACAAAGGACTTCGGCTTTGCCCCTTACGCACAGAGATTTCTCCAGTTTCTCTGAATCTTTGGATGATGTTATGCACTGTAGATGATGAGGTTTGCAAAGCCTTTGCAATTTTACATTGAGGAACGTTGTTTTTTAAAGTATTCCACAATCTTTTTACGCACTCTTTCACAGATTGGATTTATAGATTTATAGCTAATCATGTTACATACCTGATGTCAATTAACTTAATTAGTTGCTAGATGTTCTCCCAGCTGAATCTATTCAAAATGTCTTGCTTTTTCATCCCTTTGTTGCCCCCGTGCCAACTTTTTTGAGACCTGTAGCAGCTAGGCATCAAATTTGAAATGAGCTCATTTAGTGGATAAAAGTATAAAATGTATCCGTTTAAACATTTTTTATGTTCTCTATGTTCTATTGTGAATAAAATATTGGCTCATGTGATTTGAAAGTCTTTTAGTTTTCATTTTATTCAAATTTTAAAAACCTCCCAACATTTCGTGGTTGTATAAATCTCAGGTGGCCCCAGAATGTGTGTGTGAAGTTTCAGCTCAAAATACCTCACAGATCATTTATTATATCATTTTGAACATGCCTATATAGAGTGGAAGCAAAAACACGCTGTTTTCGTGATTGTCTCTTTAAATGCAAGTGAGATGCTGCTCCCGCCCTCTTTTCCAGAATAGGGCTATGCCTTTACAGCTTGTTCCTCAGATACTCTGCTAAAAAAAACATCTGTTTGGTTTTGATTATCGTGCCAATCGCACTAAAATCATGTGTTTTAAACCATGCTAGTTTAAACTTCTGATATATGGTTTTCTGAGCGAAAACATCCGAAACACATGCACAGAAAGCGGCAGTCACACGGCATGTGAGTACTAAACTAAGTTCTCTTTCATATCTTATTGCACTGTCAAATACACACAAGTTTATGCTAAAAACACACAGAAATTACAAAAACATAGTCGGTTATGTCTGTGAAGGTAAACAAACAGCCAGAAAGAAATTGCATGTTTATATTACATCTGTGTATTAAGGCAGCAGTGTAATATACAGTATCTATACTGCTGCCTACTCTGTTAATATGACCCAAACAATAAAATCAAAACAGAAAATCAATCACTGCTCTTGGAAAACATGGCGGATTGTGTGCGGCTCACTCAGGGTGGGGTCTCTGCTAAATACAACAGTGTCCGTCATCAGTCATGGGCGGGCGTGTGAAATGTGACATCACATTGTACAGATTCTGCAAACGGCTTGTTCAGAGACGCTGCGTATGAATTATCGGGATTAAAAAAAGAACGGGTGGATTTTTATCACTATAGGGTGTTTGTGTACACAAACTGCCAACACACATTTATGTTCAAACAACATATAAAAGTGAATTTTGCATAATAGGTGCCTTTTAAGCTGTGAAATCAACTTAATTTATAAGTATCAAACTAAGTATAATGAACACAAAAAGCCTTTAGAACATTTCCATTACATTTTATAATACTAAAATCAAACAGTTCACCCCTCACACACTTTATCATGTCCGTCAGAAACTTAGGCTGACTGTCGGTTGGAATATTAGAACTAAAAACAATGAAATAACATACTAATGGGCATTAGTGACTCCACTGAATACTTGCTGGCTAAGAACTAAATAATTATTACCTAACATCTGTTTTCAAATCCACATCATTTGAATATCAGGATATCAATGTCTGTCAAAAAATAACATGCACAATACATTGTAGTATTTACGAGAATTAGAGGCTACAACATGCTGTCCAGATGCTAACATATCTATTACATAATGTACTTGAGTATAAATTTGTTCTTCACTCACTGAAATTGACAGGTGATTTTTACTTCTCTCAACTTCTCAGTTATTTAAAAGATTAAGACAATTATAGAAGCTGATAAAATGTTGTTTAATTTTCCAATAAAAGATGATAGTGTTTACATGATTTGCTACATTTAATTACCCCTTTTACTCTGATTTTGAGCCATATGTATGATACAGGGGTTGGACACCTGGTAATATAGGGGTTAATATCATTTTTATAGGCCACAGTGAAAAACAAACATTATAATTATATTTTATTAATCTTTTCATTTGCCTATATTCTCTAGGTTATATTTAGCAGTATTTCATACAAACGTTAAATACGGCATCGAAATGGCTGGCTTTCCAAAAAGGACAAATCATGGAAGCTTATTTAGCAGGAGCATCTGAACACTAACAGCACAATTGTTTGGTGTTTGGTCTTTAAAATTATGACTGTGTACACAAAGTATGGAAAGACTTCATCAGCAAAGAACCGTCAAACACTGTGTCCAAACAACACAGAACTACTGCAGGAAAGAAAAAACCCAATATTCACACTGAAGACCCCGCTTGCACAAAAAAAAAAAAAAAAAAAAAAACAAAGTCAACATCCATGAAAGAGCTGCAAATGCTAAAACTAGTCACAGTCACCAATGCTAAACTGTGCAAAATATCATGACACTTGGGCAGTTGTTGTTATTTATTTATTTATTTTTAACATGCATACATTTAGCAGACACTATTTATCCAAGTGGACGAACAAAGCAATTTGTCACAAAACCAACAATTAGGAAGGTCCACTATCTCAGACTTATAACACCGCATACTTCAACATCTGCCTTGGCCAGACATTTGAGTATCATCAAACCACTGTGGACAGTTTTGGAGAGAAGAGTGAGAAGCCGATTCCCTCCCCATTTTTGTAATGCATTATTATTTTGTGAATGTATTATAGAGAGAGAAATAGAGAAAGCTAATTGCAATTATTATAAACTAATCATTATAAAACTATATATATATATATTTGCAGTTGCTCGAAATGAACATGTTTTAGAACGTCCCCAAATTGTTTTTTTCCAGAATTAACTCTCTTCTGAGCAAATTTGTTCCCAAACCATAGCTACGTATGTGCACACACAGAGAGATCGCTTCACCTGCCTCAGCATACCTCCTGGAACGCACAGATGGTCATCTAATGCTTGACATTCAGCAAATGATGACAAGAACAGTGCGATGCCATTTCTCCACTCTGTGATCTCTCTGTTTCTATAGAGGACAAGAATTGAAACAGATGTGCGGTGATAAGCCTGAGATAGCGGACCTTCACTAATGTATAGAAACTGCAGAAGCCACTGTCTGTGACCACAGCTTCAAGAATGTTCTGGGTGATGAACGCAAATTTTAACTAATGCCACAGTGCCATATGCTCCACTATCTCTCAACAAAACAACCTCTGACTCTGCTGCAAGGTGTGGAATACGCCTGGGTGACCTTCAAGCACTTTGTAAGGGTGCAAGGAGTTTGATTTAGCTTGATTCATATATTTGCTTTTTGGAATCGCATGAACACGTCAAATCAAGTTACACTTCAGTCTTTTCATTCATCTGACAAACTCATTCATTCATTTAGTTTAAAATGCAACCATCTTCCCTAAATTTAAAACGCTTTAACTTGCAAAGATTAAATGTAAACAAACTATGGTGTTCCTTAAATATGTATGCTTTAAAATGCAATTAAATTGCAAAACAGGGCTATTTAATCAAATACAAGGGACTAGTGTAGCAAACTATTATGATTAATAATTTTAGAGCCCATAAAATTCAAAGAAACCTAAAAATTCCATTTGTGTATGATATAAACCCAGAGTGACTGTCATAAGCACTTACTATGAATATGCTAATTTGTTTATTAGGCATATTTATGAATATTTTTGACAGAGAAGCTCTGGTGTGGAAGACCCTCCTGAGAAAATTATGGAGTTTAATAAGGTTGGAAGTAAAGCAATACAGAGATCCGCATAAATATTGCAATGAGGTCTCAACGATTCCCCTGAGCACTCTCTTGGCAACAGAACAGGTGAATAATGCATGGAAAAGCCTTGGAGGAATAGTGGTATATTTTTGAGCGAGGCACACTGGGAATTTTTGGGACTGCTTTATTTATTTATTTTATTTATTTATTTTTTTTAGGAATAGGAGGTATTTCTAGCTACACATCACATGCGTTGATCCTCCCTGTAGGAAAGAAAAGTCACAAATGAGTTTCTTTTAATATCTCAATTGTTTCTCCTAGACAGAAACGACAAAAAATGTTACAGTAATTTTTAAAGGAAAATTGAGACTTTTGGCTCTGTCGCCTGCTTCTCAGATTTTTCTCTTGAGAAAAACACCCCACTGATTTCATCTCCTCAAGAGTTTTAGAAGACATCTCAACAATCAAAAAAATTGATACTGAAAATAAACATAACTGAAGTCTGATAGATAGATAGATAGATAGATAGATAGATAGATAGATAGATAGATAGATAGATAGATAGATAGATAGATAAGCTATGGAAAAGCAACATTCGAGCAATAAAATTTGCCTCTCTGTCATCTTTTTTGTGAACTTATTTCTATTTACCTATATTCAGTTAAGAAGAAAAATTCAGAGGAGGAAAAGATTTATTAATCTTACTGGCTCAGTATGAGATGGCTTGTGTAGTCATATCCCATTTGGTGTGTTTGATGTTGTACTGGCTATCTGTAATATTTCATAACTTTGGTTAATGAGGTGAAACTGTTGGGCCCACATTCAATTTAATGTCTCTTTTTTACAGGCAACTTTGATCTAGTCCATGAAATTAGAACATTAACATGATTTTTCCTAACATGATTTTTCACTCTCTAGAGGGTGAAATTCAATAATATTACATTTATTATCACAAATGATGGAGTGTATATTGTCTAAATATATTTTATAACTTCAAAAAAACGGTGTTTTTTCTTACATAACTTGTTTGCATGTTCAGTGCAGTCTGTACTTGCTGGAACTTATTTGTTCTATTTCTTTGGCTATTGTCACTGAAATATAGATTTATGACATACAACATGTTTTATAAATGAGGCATGATTGCATAAAACTAATAAAATCTAATTAAAATCTAATATGCCTGATATTTTCATCCTTCAGTTGCCCCAAATTTTAGTGCAAATAGAACCACATGAAAATTAGCTTGCTAATTGTAATAACTGTGCAGCTTTGTACCTTGAAATTGACTCGAGGTTCAGAGGGAGGAAGTGAATAGCTCGGACCCCTGTGCTCAATGCTTCTACACGCCCCTTTCAACTCATAAACAAATGTCCCACATCTAAAGCATTCCCATAATTGTTATGCTAACCTTGGAGAAGGGAACCAAGCCATTAGCATTTGAAGGAGCTAAATATTAGCCAAGAAAAAGGCTTCTCTCTTTTAAAAAGGCACTATGAAGAAAATGTGCCTCAGAATCCAACCATCTGTGCCATCCGTCCTCTCTACAAAGAGAAGAAAATATTTCACTACAATCTAGGAAAAAGGCTTAGTCTGTTTTACTGGTGTATGTATTTAATAAACAGATGTGTCTGAATTCAGAAATGACATTAATGTCATTAGGCTCATTGGAAAAAACATCCCTCTACCTTCATTTTTAAACAAAACTCAAAAAACATACCTGTACATCTCATTCACAATCACTTTTTGACAACAATTTACGATAACAGATGCAGATTATTGATTAATAAATACTTAGTTTAGGGCCTTACACAAAACACTTTTATAATAGTGCACGATTTATAAACTAATACATTTTGTCGTTTGCATACATAACCAGCTCTATATGTATGGCTTTTCTCGCAAAGTAAACTTGCTCGGTTACTCACCTGGTATAGCACTGCACTTGCTATTCAGAGCATTTTGATGCAAGTCTCGTGAAACACGAGCTCAGAGATGCAAAGAAGGAAACTAAAATGATGTGGTTGGGCATAGCAAAGTGTTCCTCTCATTTTTTTTTTTTTTTACGTGTAGGTGGTACATTATTTTCAAATGCGCTAGCATTAAACTTTTAGCGTCACTCACCAGACATTCTATTTCTGAACTGCCACATACATACAACAACCAATATAATAAAACATTTTAATAACATAACAATTAACATTCATCTGTTTACAATAAAACTGAACAGGCTTTTAGTGGTACTCTATTTCTATTTAATTTATGAACTAATATGTAAAACAAACGAAGTAATAAAACATTGCCAGATTCACATTCATCTGTTTAGAATAAAACTGAACATGCTTTTAGTGCCACTCATTAGACATTTTACTTTAAAAGTGTCATAAAGTGTTCAAGAAGCAATGTGAGAACTATTGCAGAAATGTCACTAAAGGCATGTTTTTCCAATGAGCCTGGGCTGTTTTTTCCCCCCACTTTATGCTGTTATATTTACTTTTCTTGTTCCATGTTATCTTACAAAACCCGAGAAAAATATTTCTCAGATGTCACACACGCTGATGGCACAAGGGGGATCCGGAAGATTGCTGCCAGCTTACAATTTACACATTTTTGGAAGCATTTTACATCATTCTTCAACACCTGGAATTACTCTCATTACTTTTAAGTTCCTGCAGAACTTTCAAAGCTAGATAGGTCTGGAAAGTTTAACGAAAACCAAAAAGACAACTTGCCCACTGACAAAACCGCAAATATTGATTTAGCACATGGCCGTTTCTCAGCCCAAGAGGACAGGAACGATCTCTGAACACCGAAGGATAATTTGGTTGAATGAAGGGATTAAAAAGGAAATCAGATGAAAGAGTGTGGATGGGGGGATGAGGGTGAAAAGATGAGTTAATGAGTAGGGATCAGGCTTTGGCCTCTCACACTCATTACAACCCACACTACTAATCCTGCACCATTCCCACAAGTGAGCTGTTTTGTTCCCTTAAAAAACACATTCCTTCACAAACTCTGAGAAAGGGAGAAGGCGTGTGGATCTGTGTGTGTGTGTGTGTGTGTGTTAAAACTGAGGACAAGAGGTGGGGACAATCAATGAGAGGGAAAGAGAATGACTGGAGAAATAGGAGATATGACTGGAATTCCTGAAAACAATGATATTCAACTAAATGGCTGATGTTCATATAGACACACTCTCCCCCACTCCACACTCTTAGCCGAGCATTCCATTCCGCTCAGCAGTGGTTTTAGGATTGGGATCAGAGATGGGAAGAGGCTGTCAGCAGCACTCAGGGGTTGCTCGAAAGAAAGAAACAGCAGATGGTGGCCTTTAGTGAGGGCCCTGCTCTTTCAGACCACAGGACGCACAAAACTATATAAGAAAGAGCTCTCTTTAACTAATGCCCATTCTCACTCTCTCTAACCAGTGTGTAGGTATGAACCTTCGCTAGCAGATGGCAAGATCATTGAGAGCTATTAATTCTTTGAGAGGGTAACATGTTCTCTTAGGAGACTGGTTCCTGGGTAGAAAATGGTTTGTTTCAGTTAAATAAAGTAATTGAAAAGAGAGAAGAAGGGAAAGCCCCAGATTTTTGAGACAAACTGATTTTGACATTTTATATTTTCTTTGCATTTTTGTTTGCATTTTTTATTTTTTATTTATTTATTTTTTTTTTTGCAGACATCCTTGATGAAGTATGCTGCCAACAAATGTGACCTCAAGAGGGTGCAGTTTGGACTTGATTTTTTTCATTTATTTTTTTTATGCTCACCAAGGCGGCATTTATTTGACCAAAAATATGGTAATATTTTGAAATATTATTACAATTTAAAATAAGTCTTTTCTATTTTAATATATTTTGAAATGTAATTTATTCCTATGATGGCAAAGTTGAATTTTCAGCAGCCATTACTCCAGCCTAATCATTTTAATTCTTCAGAAAGCGTTTGAAATGTTTTGTTCCTGAATGAATTGGTATTTTGAAAGAATTGTTTGAACGAATGATTCAATGACTCATTCATAAAGACAGTGACTTGTCACCACCTACTGGCATAACAATGTAATCTACAGAAAGAGTCACTGTAAAATTGTAAAAAAGAGTGTGCGCATACATATAAGCTAACTGATATAAATAGTGAAAAGTCCCAATGATGTTAGACTGTGTATCCGATCTGAAAACTGTTCAACGAATCAAATTTGAGGACTAGAACTAACTGTTGTATAAGCCTATTTATTTTGTGGTCCAAACTATACTCTACTATGTATGGTAAAATTGTATGGTTGTTTACATGTTATCATTTCCATTTCGCATTGATTTTTCACTGCTGTTAGTGACCCTTAAGGCAGATCTGAGACTCATTTTTTGGCTAGTGACCCAGGAGTTGATCTAAAGTGTAAGATCTCCAGACACTTTGGTCTGTTCTTCTCCCAATACTTCTCAGGAACTTCTCAATAATCAACCTCAACATTGACGGTACGGTTTAGTTTACAACTAAACTCGATGTTCATGCCACATCTTATACTCAGTTTAGACAAAACGGCCAAGATATTCTCTTGAAGGTGCAGCTTCTTGAAAAACAAATGTGTAAGTAAGCATTTACTTACACAAAAGAGTAATGTGTTCATTTCCACAAAGCTAAAACAGATGGAAAAATTACCAGAATGAAATCATCAAGCTGTGAACATAATTTATCACAAGCTGCAGGGAAAGAGAATTGCATAAAATAACAAATGGGACCTGTTTCCTGTGCTGGTCTTCTAGAAATAAAGTATGTGTAGCTAAATAATAATCGCCATTTTGGAGAGTTAAATGTATAATCATTTACTCATTCTCATGCTTTTCCAAGCCTGTATGACTTTGCTTCTTTAACTGAACTCGAAAGGGAGAATTTGTTGATTTCTTCCATTTAGGGGCGGATGCATTAAAATTACAAAAAACAAAAATTAAAGTAGTAACTGAAAATCTTGACATCAGTGATCTACTTCATTCAAAAAGGAAAAAGGAAAAGGAAGCTCACTGCAAGTAAAGAATGGTGAGAATTAGAGAATGACTACTTAAAATGATATTAAAATCTGTCATATTGCTTCAGAATACTTAGGAAATGGTGCATGAGTCAGTACATTTAGTCATGAGGGTGTGTAAATGACAGAATTGTCATTTTTTGCTGAAGCATTCCTTTAACTCACCTCAAGTTACCAGTGTACTCGTTGCAGATGAATCCTTATTTATTTTGCAGGTGTGTGGGTGTGTTTATGTCTCTTTGTTTATGCATGTGGGTTTATGTGTGCAAACCCGCCCATCTTCAGAATCAGTCTAATGTTTGGAAAGCATGGAGCCATCATTTCTGCATCGCTGCATCCAGGATCACATAACCCCAGCTTAGACTGTCTGAGTCTATGATAGACTTGCATAATGTGCTATAATTCCAAAGCCATGGCAAGAAACGTACAAAGAGGGTGGAGTGTTTATTTGCAGACGTATGTGTCTATATGTGGAAGCGCGAGAGTATTAAAGCGACTTCTTACACAGGTCTCTCTGTAAATACTGTAGCACCTGTGTAAATGAAGATGAGAGCTGTTGTCTGTACAGTCAGACCCACTAAATAAACTCCATTGGCAACAATGATAGACAGAAAAATAGCAACCGCCCATCACAATGACAACAGTTTGCATCGCTGATCAAATTTAATTGAAGTACATACAAAATTGCTAAGACTTATATTGAACATTATGATGGTTTGTTTAGTCTGGATATGGAGCTCAGCTGTAACACAACAGCAAGGTACAACACTGATCCACAATGATCATGCAGACTAAGCAACAATTTTTATGCCTGCATCCTCCCAGCTGTCTGGAATAGGGAACAGTTTACGGAAGTGAAAACAGCATCTGCTTAAACATGTCTAAGCATTGTGATTAAAAAATCAGGTCATTTGTCCTTTGCATGAAAGATTTGTTAGGACTAATCATGAGGTCAGCATAAATTTGGCCACAATTTACTTGGATGTCATTCTCTCTTTTTAGTGTTTATTTCAGTGAACGATCTGTCACTGCATCTGTATCTATAACAGGTTCTAACCCTTGTGAAAAAGAAGTAGTACACTTTAAATTATATACTTTAATTATTATTATTATTTTTTTTTAGATTTATTTTCTGACACTTAATTGCATGTTTAACTGAAAATATATTAAATGTATTACAGTTTAAATGCAATTAGCTGAACTTAGAGTGCTTTATAAGTAATTTCATAATAAATTATTTGAAATATGGTTAAAGTGGATTGCTGAATCTACTGAAAATGATTTATTACTAATTTATTCACATTAGTTCTTTACTTAATGTACTTTAAAGTATGACAAAAGATTATTAAAAACAATTATTTAGAATGTACTTTAAAGTAAAACTTTTAATTTGAGATGATAAAAAAATGCACTTTTTTTTAGTGTATTAAGAAACATAATCATGAAAATGTACTCTATTTAAAGAGTAAATAGAGTACACAAACCGCTGCAGTCCGTTAGTCCTATAATGCCCATCAATGGGCACACAATCTTTGAGAGAGAAAAAAAACATGCACACACAAATCCAAATTAAACCTTGTGGCTTGTGACAATTCGTTGATGCCCTAAGACACGAAACGATCAGTTTGTGCGAGAAACTGAACAGTATTTATATAATTTTTTACCTCTGATACACCGCAATGTCCAACCATCCTGAGCTCATCCACAACATCCGGCGTGTGACGTGTCAATGGCTCTGGAACATATATATATATATATATATATATATATATATATATAGATATAGATATATATACGTAGATGCTTACGTATCGCGGCCCATAGAAACCGTCGCTAATGAGGCATCTATGTATATATATCTATATGCCAGAGCCGGTTGACGCGTCACGCACCAGATGTTGTGACAGTCGGACACTGAGGTTTATCAGAGGTAAAAAATGATATAAATACTGTTCAGTTTCTCGCACAAACCGATCGTTTCGTGTCTTAGGACATCAATGTATCGTCACGAGCTGCAAGGTTTAATTTGAATTTGTCTGTGCATGTTTTTTTTTCTCCAAAAGATTGCGTGCCCATTGATGGGCATTAGATAACTGACAGACTGCAATGGTTTGAGTTAAAAACCTTTGTTTGTGTTCTACTGAAGAAACAAAGTCACCTACATCTTGGATGCCCTGGGGGTAAGCAGATACACATCAAATTTTCATTTTTGGTTGAACTATCCCTTTAAGTACATTTAAAGGGATAGTTCACCCAAATTGAAAATTAATTTCCGAACATTCCACTTGCTACAGACCTGTATGAGTTTCTTCTGCTGAACACAAAAGAAGACATTTCGAAGAATATTGGTGACGGTAGCCATTGACTTCCACAGTATTTTTTCCATACAGTGGAAGTCAATGGCTACTGTCAACTGTTTGGTTACCAACATTCTTCAAAATGTCATACAGGAAATTTATACAGGTTTGGAATGACTTAAAGGTGAGTACATGATGACAGAATTTTTACAAGTGGCTTTCTTTTATTAATATGTGAGCCTGGACCACAAAACCAGTCATAAGGGTCAATTTTCTGAAATTGAGATTTATACATCCTCTGAACACTGAATAAATAAGCTTTCCATTGATGTATGGTTTGTTAGGATACACTGTAAAAACTTTGACTATAAATTCACAGTAAATTGCTGGCTACTAGTTGCATTATTTTCACAGTAAGTTACTGTATGTAAATTTACAGTAAATTACTGTAAACTAGTTACATTACTTTCACAGTAAGTTACAGTATTTATTTACAATAAATAATTGTGAAATGCAGCCATATACTGTGATTTAGCAGTAGGCAGCTGTAGAATGACTGTATTTAACTGTGAAGTTACAGTTGGTGGCTTTCAAAGTACTGTGATTTAGCAGTAGGCTGCTGTAGAATTACTATATTTAACTGTGAATTTACAGTTAATGCCATCTGATTACTGCAATTTAACCGTATGCTGCTGTAGAATTACAGTGCAAACTGTAATAGTATTGCAACTCTGCAGCCAGTAATGTGATGTTAATTTACACTTAAAAACTATTATAAAATACTGTAAATTTGACATTTTTATCTGTTAACCCACCAATAACCTATAACATTAAGAAGACATTAATTAAAACAAACGCAAAAAACAATAAATTTTACATTTAGTTTATTTTGCTTCTCTCCATTGAACAAAGAAACACTATAAGAACCAACCTGTCCTCCAACCAATACGCCCGTATAGGTCGTTTGTCCAAATCCCTGAAATACAACCTATCAGAGCGTATGCTACAATTGCGCCCCTATCGGCAACAGGACATTTTCATATTAATATTTTGTACTCTTTTATCTGCATCATAGTTTGGGTTTCGTGTAGCTCGGTTGGTAGAGCATTGTGTTATACGACGATATGTAATTACGTGATCATGCGATCATGGGTTCGATCCCAGAGAACGCACGCACTCATAAAATGTGCACTAAAAATCATGATTTTGCATGATTGCTGTAAGGTGTAGGTTTAGGGGTAGGGTTAGGTGTGGTCATTCGTACGAATTAGCCACCTAGTAAAATATGTACGAATACTGTGAGATCGGTGTAAAAAGTCCACATATTGCATTTAAATAAACACGCATTTTGATTGGTAATGACAGTCATACGTCATTTCATGACGACAGACGCAACACGAGACTGTCATTATTTTTACGCGTGCTAGAGGGCGCTTAACTTTAAAACGTAAATATAGGTCGTAATAAGGGCTTGCACAAACGACCTATAGGGTTGTTTTTTGTTGGAGGACAGGCTCATAAGAACATGACCATCTTACTGCATAACTTCATGTAACGTAACACAGAGCCAGTGTTTGGTTGGTCCGTTCTGGCATTGGAACACTGCTTACATACTATACTGTCATCCACTCAAAGTCAATTATTTTTCTGATCAGCGTACTTGCTGGTTAATATGTCCTCTCTGCCTCTTTGACTTTGTGCTTACCTCTGGATTTATGCCCAAGAAGAACCTATAAACAAAAAGACAGAGAGGAAAGCTGTTAGTTATTCAAGTGGGATGAAAAAGGTGTAATTTCCCAGTCACCTCCTTCAGTGGGTCACTGCAATACAGAACAAAACTAAAGTTGGCTCAATTTGAACAATGTGACATTACTGTGGTTCAGTTAAACTGCAACCATTTGACAGCAACTGAAAATCATTTCCATCACAAACACACAGTCAAGAGCAGTCCTGCAACAAATTAGAGGTGTGTGATTTACCCAGGCAGAGCATTTGCACACTACAATTTATATAATTTACATTTTCGTTGTCAGTTAGAAATGAGATTGCGTGGGTGTTTGAATCAAGATCGCAATCTTTTAACGTTTAATCGTGCAGTTCTAACGTGTGGTCAACTATGGTGTCCCATACTCAGAATTTGTGCTCTACATTTCACTCATTCAAGTGCACACACACAGCAGTGATAAGTGAACAAACACACACACACACACACTGTGAACTAGGCATGGGCCGGTATGAGACTCTGACGGTATGATAACCTTAGATTAAAAAAAATATCACGGTTTCACGGTATCACGGTATTGTGATTACAGCTCTAAAATATGTTATTTTTAAATGGCTGGGTAAAAAAAATAATAATAATTTCCACTGAACATAATATATTGTATTTTTAAGAAACATATAGAACATTTTGAAACAGTAAACATGTCAGGCTAAATAATTAAAATAAATAATTGAATTCTTGTTAATTAAATTACGTGCAGTCACTTAAGTGAGCCTAAACCTGCAGCTCAACAATAATCAGAACATAAATAATTTTCTGTAAAAAAAAAAAAAAAAAAAATCCTTCTAAATGAAAAAAAAATATGTAAGGAGAGCGCGTGAGTGTGTCACACACACACACACACACACACACACACACACATGGTCTCTCTCCATATAATACTCAAACAGTGGCAAAGACACCTGAGAGCCAGCAGTTTGTTTGTTTTTTAAATTACGTGATTTTGAACAGATGTAAACAATGGCAGGAGGCTTAAAATTATAAATTATATACCAGCTAAATTTAATTATTGTACTCCATCGCAGAAACGTCTGATATTCCCCGCTCTGTGAAGTAAGGTGAGGGAGGAAACTAGTTGACGTTAGCTAGTTAATTAGCCACGTTATCTGCCTCGGTAGCAAGCAAAATAGTATTCAACACTGAAACAACCGGCGAATGGGTCTCTGTCTTGATCGAGGGTGAAAGAGGGAGAAATGAAGATGACACAGATATATCGTTTGTGTACGACCTGGAAGTATTTATTTAGCGATCGGCGCCAAAACGTAATCTGTATGGAACATCATTGTGTACACAAAAAGTATTCTCGTAGCTTCGTAAAATTACAGTTGAACCACTGATATTTTAAAAATGTTCTTACTATGTTTCTGGGCCTGGGAACATTTCAGTTACATTGCTGTCTATGCAGGGTCAGAAAGCTCTTGGATTTCATCAGAAATATCTTAATTTGTGTTCTGAAGATGAACGAAGGTCTTAGGGGTTTAGAACAACATGAGGGTGAGTAATTACTGACAGAATTTTCATTTCTGGGACCCTTTAATGTAGACATTACCTTTGGATAAATTCCAGTGTGCAAGAGGCATCTTTTTTTCTAAAAAAATAACTTTACTTAGACATGCGCACTTCATTTTTCAGGTGATGAAGCAGACAAAGGCTGCTCCATATCACACACACAGCAGGGAAGAAAATTATGAAGAAGCCCAGTTAACGTTAATAAGGGAAAGAGATCGCTGTTAGCACTAAGAAAAGCTAAAGTTGAGATAATTACTTTTTTTTTTTTTTTCTCGAAATGAGGCTCCAAAAATTAGCTAATGTGTCACAGTTACTAACTACTAACTTAATACGGTACAATTACTACAATCAATGTCTGTTTATGGTTTAAAAAATTGGTGCGCTCAAACCTACAGGAGTAAGCTAACCGCTAACAACGTGACAACAGAACCTACAACTAACTCTACTTGGTTAATACTTTTAAATTATATGCACTATCATATAAAAAAAGGCATTTAATTTGACATTTCAACACTTACCACTGATGAGAAAATGGAGGAGATGAGAGCTCAGTCAGATGACACAGCGCACGGAGGCGGGAAGGAATTCACAGTAGTTTCCTGTAACTGCTCCGCCTACATTATTTTCACAGTAAATATTGTATTATACTGTGAAAATCACAGTAAAAGCCTGTAAAGTGATAATAATGTAATGTACTGTGAAATATTACATTTATATGCTGTGAAATCATGGAAATTTTTTTACAGTGTAGGACATTATTAGAGATACAGCTATTTGAAAATCTGGAATCTGAGGGTGCAAACAAATCAAAATATAGAGAAAATCGCCTTTAAAGTTGTCCAAATGAAGTTCTTAGCATTGCAAAATCAAAAATTCAGTTTTGATATATTTGCAGTAGGAAATGTACAAAATATCTTCATGGAACACGATCTTTACTAAATAGGCTATCCTAATGATTTCTGGCATAAAATTTTGACCCATACAATGTATTTTTGGCTATTGCTACAAATATACCCATGCTACTTATGACTGGTTTTGTGGTCCAGGGTCACATATAATCTATAAGTAAAAAACTATTATATATATATATATATATATATATATATATATATAGAACAATTAAGCACAATTAAGCTCACTACTTTTCATAAGGGGATCTTTGCATTGTTTCACTGGCCTTTCTGTGGAAGTAGAGCAAAATGAATATTCACTGAAAATAACATCTCACTCCCATCTACCATTGGTTGGACAAACATATAGACCCACCCCCAAACTCACACCATTGGTTGATCCAGTGTTGCTGGGTTGGGCTGGTCAGGATACTCAAACAAATAGTTTTCTAACAGATAATACTTTTCAGGGGAATCAGCCTATTTCTTGTCGTTGACTTTGCATATTAAGATGTTATTATATTTTGACATGAAATAATTACATACTTCACCTTTAAATTAAAAGTTACATTTTCTCCCAAAGGTTGGTTGTCTTCCAATAAAATTTACATTTATCCACTCAAAGAGGTTAATTTTCAAGATTTTGTTAAGGATAAAAAGTCACATTTGATAAGTTCTGTAACAGTGCCTGCAGACATCAGGCGTTACAGTTTATTCTGCTGCCTGGGGCGAAAGTGAGAGAGAGAGAGACACAGAGAGGTATTCTGGGAAAGGTTACCATCAAAGATTCATACACTTGTCTCTTTTGAAGAGCTGTCTTTGAAAGAGATGGTGAGGTGTGTGTTCTCTTCACCTGAATGGACACAACCCCCATCCAGGGACTATAGGACACCATCGGGAGTCATAACTAATGCACAAAGCAGCGAATATAGACTGATTAATAAGCAAACTAAAATATTATCATATTAAAGAGAATATGAACCATGTATTCAAAGACATGAACAATATGCATCAAAACATATTTTGGTCAGTGAAATATAAGAGTGTCCATGTCTTAGAATGCACTTTCATGTTGGATTCATATGGATTTGAAAATGTTAATATTATTTTCAAGAAAGGATTTAATTTATGACTGTCAAGTGATAAAGATATTAAAAATGTCAAGTGGTGTAACCATTAAATACAAATTAAAATAATGTATGTTGAATAAAATAATGTGTCAGTTTTTATTATTATTATTATTATTTACAAATATTCTATTAATTTATAATATCATTATGTTTTAGGGAGTTGCACCAAGTGACATTTTACAACCAGAACCAACCTTGCTTTGTCATAAAAAGGACAAATGATTTTAAAAGACTTTTAATTTTTTTAAATATCTTTATATGCACCACATGACTTTAATTATTTCAGACATGTAAAAAAAATAATTAACAAGCACTAAATATTTGCGTGTGTGTGTATAATATATAATATTATATATAATATATATAATATAATATTATATATTTAGAATAATTTAATCATTTTGTATAATAATATTAATATTTGTATATTTAATTGTATGCATTATAAAATGTACCTTTTTATACCTAGTCTATCATTTGGTTTATAATCAAACAGCATGCTGAATAAAATCTGAGCCCTGAGTTAGATGTGAAATGTGGTAAACATTCCTGTAATGGCCTTGCACATTCCCTTTTAAATAAAGTATTACCAACCAATGCAAGTTCTGACTAAACAAGAATAGAACGGCGAGGATTTTTGTTGTGATGTGCTAATTGCAGGGCTTTATGCATCGTAAGTGGTTTTGTTTTCAAAGGAGGACGCCAGTGCTACATTTTGAGGACCCCTTTTCAGAACATGACGGATAGCGCTATTTGCAAACTCTTTGCACCTGCTAAGCTGCAGGGTGTTTGGCCAACCCACCTGCAGAAAGCAAGTAGAATTTTTCATGACAAAGACTCATGATTACCTAATACATATCACACACCTACAAATTCTACCCAGGCAGAACGTTACACCATTCCATGCATCAAAGTGAGAGGAAAGGCAAAGTGGATTCTAACTTGTTGCCACCAGAGGGGAGGCATTTCCATCACCTTGGCAACTTGCCACGGATGTGAGACAATTTGAAGGTGGACCGCTGTGAGTAAGGGACATTACAGGACTGGCGCCGGTCTGTCTGTGGTGCGAGACCCATGAATGAGGATTATGGGAACATTGTCTGTACTGTGGCAAGGCTGGCACACAGAATGAATGAAATGAGTTAGACTAAACGGTAACTCATTCATGTTTCATAATCAAAAACCTCTTCTGGAGAATACTTGAATGAAAGATGCTGTTCGTGACTCTGTGAGCATTGGGTGTTGAGGTGATCATGAGTGAGTGTCTGGACTCAAAGTATTTGCCTGGAAAACAATATCCTGCTCTTTCAATGCTGTATGAAGTTTTTGAACACTTCATAAGAAGTTTGCAAATGCCTATAGACTGATTCTTTTTTGTATAAATAATGCTTTAGAAAAAGGCTTTTTCTACCATAATTAGAGCTTTTTTTTTTTAGCTCATTGATGTAGATTCCAAATATCCAGTCATGTTCATGATGATCTTTAAAAAAAACAAAAAAACATATATATATATATTTATGGCAACTTCATGTTCAATTAGAAATATAGTTTTAATACAGGAACAATGTCACAAGAATATTGTATTGTTTTGTTGTTGTTGTTGTTTAATATATAAACTGTTTATTGCTTATTTTGTTTTATTACCGTTGTTGTTAAATGTTGTTAAAAAGCTATTGAATGGCCTATAATAGGTAACTGACCCAATACTGTATATAGGGCATGTTGACAAAACATCCACAGGTGTGCACTGATAATTTTTTTCTTTTCTCATACACGCAGGACCAGGGCTCTTTTAGTTCATATTTCTCAGTATAGGTTTTTCTTCTTCTTCAGTTTCTAAATAGATGCATACTATTACACTACAGAGGGTAAGTTGTCAACTTGTCACAATGGAATCTGCCATTAAACAATCTCAGATTTCAGCTAAACTTAAAGAGAAAACATCATTAAATTCATCAAAACAAATATTAAACAGCAAACGTGTACAAGGTCATTTTTTTTAATGTCACGTTATGAAACACATGACAATTTGCCCCCAATAAATGCTGCATCAGACTGATGAAAATCCCTTGTCCCGAGAACACAGTTCAAACTTTCAAGGTAAGACTTTACAATAACTTTCCAGTTGTTAAAATTAACTACATTAGTTAACATGAATTAACAATGAAAAGCATGACATCTTTGTATGTTAATTCCAACATTTACTAACGTATTATTAAAATCAAATGTTGAATCTGTTGATATTATTTAATGAAACTAACATGAACTTAGAATGAACAGTGTTATTTTTATTAACTAACATTAACAAAAATTTATAAATACTGGAACAAATGTACCTATTTCTCACTGTTTTTTAATATTAATGAATGGTTACCTAATATTAACTAATTGGACCCTCTTGTAAAGTGTTACCACTTTTAGTTAAAATGTGCCTTTTTATCTGGTTGTCCCTTAATTAAATAGTAAAGTTTTATTGTGCTTAAGCTAGCAAACATTAAAATTTTTAAGGGGAGAAAAAAAAAAAACAATTTAATTCGGCTTTTGAGTCCAAACGAGTTAGGCTAGCCTACTGAGATATCTGTGTCAAATACCCAGTGTGACAACTTGCCCCGGTCTCTACTATGCTTTTTTTTTTAATCTCCAAGGCATAAATTAGCCTACTTGCATTATAGCTACTGACTTGCAAAAAAATGTAGGCAAACAATGGAATGATTTTGTTCATAATTAACGAATGAAAATCTTTGTACCTCTTTCATTATTTCTGAAGTAGGCAATTGGAAACATATGCAGATATCCACACGCGGTTAAACGCGCGCGCGCACACACACACACGGACGTTTCACCCAGCAGCCTCTTATTTGCGCTCGAGCCCCTCCGCAGTTACAGGTCGCGCGCTGCTCCATCATCACGGGAGCTCGTGACTGACCGGTTTCTCCTCGCGCAGGACTGTCAAAGCTCGAGCGGGTGGCGCCTCCCCTTTTCCTCTATATATGACCAGCCTCAACTCATCCGCTGTTTTACACTGTGCGTTCCCACTCAGAGAGGAGATGTGGTCAGGATAGAACTGCGCTCCTTTTCTTGCGTGTTCCAAATTGCGTTTTTAGACGAAACCTCTTGTTGCGTCCCGCGCACGTTTGTTTTCCCCCCCTTCTCGTTTAGCTCTTTGTGCTTTTGTTTATTACAATGAAGGCCAGCGCACCGGTTCGCCCTCATAAGGTTTCTTCTGGCAGCAGTCAGCTCTCCTTGCGTTATTTGTCGGAGCGCAGCCGATGCAAAATGGAAGAGGAGGATCTTTTCTGTCTGCAGTACGACATGAACGACTGCTACAGCCGACTCAAGCGCCTGGTGCCCACTATTCCGCAGGATAAGAAAGTCAGTAAAGTGGAGATCCTCCAGCATGTCATTGACTATATCCTGGACCTGCAGCTGGCGTTGGAGACGCACCCGGCTCTCCTGAAACAGACGAGCCCACCCGCCTCCACACGGACCCCTCTCACACAGATCAACACAGAGCAGGTAAGCAGGACCAGAAACCTTCGTGAACGTTCACTAAAAACAACTGTGGTGATACTGGCTGTGCACGGTAGCCTCGTTACGCACGGAAGTGACAATAGTGCGTGTTTCTATGAACTGCACCAGACCAAATATGATGCTGTAGATCAGACTGCTGGAGGCCTGTGTTTCCTTGTTCTTTGCCAAAATGCAAAAACATTTTAATTTTCTTAGTGTTCAATTTTATTGATCTAATCTTATACATAGCCTGAATATGTAATATGATATAATCTTTTAGCTATGTAGGCATATATCTAAATCTTTGTGTATATAGATGTTTGTGTGTGTGCATATTTATTAAAGCCATATTATCTCCTGCATGATCATTATTATTTTAAATGACTTATTGATGGTTATTGTGGCCCTCATGTCACCTCACCGTTAGCCGCAGTAAGAATGAACGCACCTGTTTCCTTTGCTTTCAGAGGACGACGGGTGTCAATAAGGAAGACTCAGTTTTATGTCGCTGAAATGTTGCACACCGGTGAGTACGTGAAATTCAATATAAAATATTCTCAAAGGACTCATCCCATGTCTCATGTAAGGTTACGGATAATAATTCATCCAATCCTAGATCGGTTCTTCAGCACTTCTGTGTGTAGGCATGTGTCTTGTTTTTATGGATAGTCAAATACTGCTTTTAATGATTAATTTAATCATTTTAAAATGATTTCTCATCACATTCTGCGTCACATGTTCTTTTATTCGTAAAACATGAAATGGCTGTTAATTCATACAAATGATTTGTTTACTATTTTTAAATAAAATTGATTTCTATTAAGTATACATTTTATTGCCACATTTTTGTTTCTAAACCAATTATTACCCTGATACAAAAATCAACTACATTAAAATACACCAAGTGTGTTAATCAGCCTGCATTAAGACTATTTCAAACAAGCTTGAACACATGCAGCAGTGGAAAAAGCCAGAGAAATGCTTTTCATTACCCAGAATTCACAGCCCAAGAACAGGGCTGAACTGTCAGGATAATTGGGTAACAGACTTCTAATAGAGCTGGCAGTACATGCAGCTGCAATGGCTATTATTAATAGAGCCATGACAGTAAAAACCGCATAGATAGAAGTTATTACCATAATATTCCTGTTAGTATGAATGCCGGTTTTTGTGACAATCTGTCTGCTTGCGCTTTCCGCTCTGGCTGGACTGTAACTCTGGCTCCCGGACGCTGGCAGCCACTCGAACCCAGCTGTAGGTTGCGCAATAACTGTCCACTCTATGGCGGCCTTGCTAAGAGGGGGGTTAGACGGTAGCTACAGAGGGAAACGTCCGAGGCGGTTGGCCCGCAGCTTTGTGGGAGCGCGTATACGCGTGAAGTTAGCGGTCCAGGCCTGCGTAGCACTGCGCTTGTTGTTTGACCTGGTTTGTTTTGGGTTGTTGATCAAGCATGCCCTCTGTTTTGTCGGTGGCGCCAGTCAGTCTGGAGCACACAGTTCACACACCCCTTCTATTCATTCCTCTCTCACAGGTGTGCACTGAACCCATCCAAAGCCAAGCCCAGCTTCACCAGGGAATCCAACACACACCAGGCCCAATCGCAGGGGAGCAGCACTGAAACTAATAGCTACTAAATCATAATATGTAAACATTTTAACGTCAGCTGTCAAAGATGCGGTGAAGCCAGCCAGATTTCTCCTGTGCCCATTCTGTTCTCTCTCAGTGGGGGAAGCGCTGAATTTGGGCAGAGAATCCAAAGCCTTCACCCCCTTTCCACTGGAATTCCAATTGGAACATAACTAAAGGCACCTCAGATTTAAAAAAAATCTAATTTGACTAAAAACAGCAGACTGTAAAGCTTTATGAATCAAAATGGAAATGTAAACATCTGACAACTTTGTTAGGTGATTTGTGTTGAACAGGGATTTCCCTGCTGTTTAATATTGTAAAGAACTACGATAAGTGTTGACTTAAATAATACTGTACATAACAAGGATGTTCTATAAATGTATGTGTAAGAGAATATATGTTCAACCAGCTGATTGTAATTATTCTAAAATATTTTTTATCAAAAATGTTTTGTTCTGTAAATATTGTGTTTTCACATAAATGTAGTGAATGATTACATGATGTTCTGCTAATAAAGGTCTCATCATAAACTAGTTTGCTCGAGCTCGGTTTTCTGTACGTTAAATTAGTTTTGTGAGCACGATTACTAAAATATATATACAATAAACTGCATTCCTGACGCGTGAATATATTTAGAAACTCTTTCATTTAAATTAGTTAATTGCTAAAGGCATGGAATAATACTTTTCATCCACTGAATAAATTATTTGAAATGAATGAGAAAATTCAAATCAATCAAAACCTCTCCAAACACATCTGCCCTGTCTTGAATGCAAGCTGTATACAATTTCACAATATTTTAAATTTCATTTGAGGAATTTTAGATTTTCCGTTAAAGAGAAAAATAATTTTATAGCATGCTTATGCGAGCAGTGATATATTGTCCTGTATTCCATGTGATCTTTGAAAACATTTTCATTTCTAATTCAGATGTACCAATTTAAGTTTGCCTTTTTGTCCACAGAAGTACAACCTTGAACATTTTCAACAGTATATTTGAGATATTTTTTAATATTTGTATACTGAGTATGTTTTAACCGTGAAACCGTGCTCTGAGATTCATAGGCACTTAAAGTCTCACTTTCTATAATTCTATAGAACCACAGTGGATAAAATACAGTGTTTGAGGGAATGAAAAACTGTCTTCAATCAACAAGATATATCTAACTGTCATTTATTTCCACTTCACTCGCTGCATCTGACATTTTCACATTTGCCATTTGTTCCTGGCAAACAAAAAGATTTGAGACATTTTTCTTGCCTTGTATTATTATCAGACTGCATTGAAAGAACTGTACAGCGGCCTTTACAGTCAGAAAACACTGACACTCACGGTGACAAAAATACAAAAGATAACTATGTACTGTCTGATATTATGTTACAGATAAAATGATCTGGCTATTTGTCAGTCTACAATAGAAAACCAGGTTTATTTCGATACAATCTCATCTTTTCATCTGAATATTCCAAACCGAGTGATACCAATTATTATAATTTTTTTCTTATTGCATTGTTCATTGTTTACCAATCTATGGACTGTTTTACGCTTAAGCCTGCAGTCTCTTCTCTGATTGTGCCCCCTAATGGACTGATCTATTTAAGAGTGGATTATGCAGCAAAACAATAAGACAGTTGAACCAAATATGCAGATTCTGCAGGTATTCTACATTTTATCTCTGCTGACATTGTTTGCATAGTAAAATCAATTCCGACAAAAGAAAACCCCAAGCGTTTTTGCACAGTTAGCAGCTCCCCCTTCTCTCTCCATCACTCTCAAGGTTAAAAACAACGGAGCCCGTAGATGTCCGTGGGATACTGTAGATACCGCCTGCAGATTTGCAGCGTCTCCCAGCATGCTCTGAGGTCACAGCGTCACATGTTCTCAGATTCTCAGGTTTTGTGCTTCTCAGCTATTTTCAGCCTCGTCGAAATGAGAAATTCAAAAAGGACAGGGGAATATTGTGAAAAAAGATGTGACCCGCTGCCACCGTACACACTAATAGAGGCTCCTGAGGGCCCCTCATTCCCAGCAGGTACAAAATGCACCTGTGTGTTGCTACTACATACAAAGCCAACATACTGCTTATGTCATCCAGGTGTAGAACAAATATACACAGTGGAATAAGCCACACCTCCCCCAGCTGTCAATCATCTGGTCTATATAAGCATATATAACCAGCTATATGGATTTAAGTCAATTAAACAGATGAATATTCCAAGAATATTTTTTATGAGAAACCCGCACAAGGTTTTTGTCTCCACACTTAAACAGAAATCAATTTCATCATCGCACACAGTCATATTACTTTCCATAATCATTTTCCATAAACAAGCCGGACAGTGTATAAGTGTGTTAGTCTGCTTTACACTCTTTGTTTGATTGTACACCTTGGTGTTTTTCTCTGCTGGCGCCTCGTCTGGCTCTAAGCAGCGAAGAGGGTGACTGTGGGAAATGATCACATCCTGTTTGATAAGAATAGGCCTCCGTGTAGCGTTGGTCAAACTCAACAGAGCAGCAGTCAAACAAGGATCAGTGGTCTGGAAATGTTTTCGGCCAACAGAGTTATTATCAAAACAAGCAGCTTGGGCTGCTGTTGTAAAGTCGGGATTGTTTGAACAGGTGTGAGACAGTATGACATTGTGTGTTGTGCACATGGGTAAATGCGCGTGCGCATCTGTCCATTTTAAACTGTATCCAATAATAAAAGTGATCACTGGAAAAACAGCAGGTCAGTTTGTTTAGTAATAGCTTTAAGATATAATTTTTATTTTTTATTTTTTTAAATTATTTTTTTTTATTTAATGATACACTACTTAATTGGGTTGATGTCGTTTTTTCTATCTATCTATCTATCTATCTATCTATCTATCTATCTATCTATCTATCTATCTATCTATCTATCTATCTATCTATCTATCTATTTGCTAAAAAGTAATAGTAAATACATTTATGTTACAAAAAAAAAACAAATGCTGTTCTTTTAAACTGTATCTCCATCAGTGAATCTTGAAAAAAAATGTATTATTGCTTCCACAAAAATATTAAGCAGAACAACTGTTTTCAACATTTATAATGTTGCATTTAAAATATATTACAATAAAAAATAGTTATTTTGAACATGTTTCACAATATTACTGTTTTTACTGTATTTTTATTAGGCCTATATATAATACATTAATGTATTTATATACAAATTAAAATGATTAAAATGAATATTTATTTATTTTTAATAGAAAACTATGAAGGAAAGGCAGTCAAGCAGCCAGGTGTGAAGCAAATCTTGGAACTGTTTAAAAAGCTGTTTAAAGGGGTCCTATTATGCTTTTTCACTTTTTGAATTTTAGTCAGTGTGTAGTGTGTGTGTTTGGGCATAAAAAGGTCTACAAAGTTACAAATCTCAAAGTCAACTGCAAAGGGAGATATTTCATTTTTTTAAAAATCCCTTTTCAAGAACTACAACGAACTGGACTACACACACGTTTGGACTACAAAGTTGATTTCCTGATATCACAAATTGGTCCATTAGAATATCATTAAAATAAATCCTGCCTACATAAATTCGAATGGTTGGCGGGTGAGGAGAATGCTTGGTTGAGCACTGCACGTTTGAAAATCAAAACCCGGTGCGGGTGTTTTTATATTATTGTATTTCTGAAGGAAACCGACTGTCTTCAGAAAATTTTGGATGTCATTTTAAATTTATCTTATATTAAGAATTAACAATAGACATAATATATATCACCGTTGCACTTATCTGTACATATTAAATGCAGTTATTTTTAAGCTGTTGTTGACATCCTATCTAAAATGTGATTTAGCCACAATAAAAACCAACAACAATAACGTTACCACTTTAATATGCCTTGCAATATCCGTGCATGCAAAGGTTCTGCGCGATACTCTTGTTCAATATTCTCGGGGTCTGAATTGATATAGCAATAATGACGAACTTGATGTTTTGGCAAGGGGCGGGGCAGTACTGAAACACCGTCTAAGCTGTTCGCCAATCACAACGCACTGGGACAGCTAACCAATCACAACACATTTCGGAAGGCGGGCCTTCGTCAAACCCGGAACTAATCGAGCCGTTTGTGCCAGCATGTTCTAGTACACCCCCAAAACAAAATCAAGACTTTGTAAAAGAGCATAATAGGACCCCTTTAAACCATTTAATAAGCATCCCAGCATGAACATCTTAAAGAGAATAAGAATGTACATTCTTATTTTTTGCAAATCTGTAATCTTAACATAGTATTTATTATGTTATTGCATTGTTATTATAATGTTATTGTTGTTATTACCTTTCTATTATTCTAAATGGAGAACAGTAATAACAAATATTACACAAGGCGTGTCTTAATTTTTGACTGGTTGTAAAAATACACTATTAGCCTATATTCAGGCATCAGTGACTTCCATTTTGGGGACCCAATTTTAAAGAAAATGTGTAATTTCACAAATATGCAAAGCAGCCATTTAAACAGTTATCGCCCACTTTTGCATTAAAAATGCCTCACAAGACTAAAAACGCAATAGTATTTGCCGCTCAACCATGAACATTTAGTCTTCATTTTATGGTCATCAAGGGGCTTCATTCCCTTTCCTCGTGCTTTCTTGACCCCCCGCAGAGAGAAATGGACAGGGAGAGATGGAGCGAGCGAGCGGAACACGTCGGGTCCTGAACAGCACCTGATTACAGGCTAATAGCCTCAGAGTGATTGAACATCTCAGGCTTCTGGCTAATTGGTGCTATTTAAAGTAGCTATTAGCACACAATGGCAGTCACTCACTCATAAACAAAGACAAGATCTGGCCTCTGAAAATATGGCAAGATGGAAAGATTATTTCAATTTGGAGAGATTAGAACTGCCAGTATTTAGTAGTAACTAACTAAAAGCTCAGCTCTTTTCATAATAGTTTTCCAAAAACTAGCATTTTTATATATCACATATGCTCTTCAATTATTTTTTACAAATATATTCCTTTAATGGTATTTTTGAATTAATTTATGTATTTTTATTTTTTTGTAGTGAAATGTTCATTACACCAAAAAATAATTAGTTAACCATATTAAATCATTTTTTATATATGCAATATTTATGATGGTTGATAGATAAACAGTCAATATAAAACAACTTTTTTTTAATCATAAATAAAACTATATTGCTACTAGAAACATTAATGCTACTAGCCACTAATTATATATGCATTTTATTTGTAATATATCATGAGTGTATAAAAAGAAAATAATAGAATATTTTTAACAAAATTATACATAATAATTTAAAAAAATAAATCAATATAAGGTTATACCGAATGCCTTAAATATTAACAATACCTTGCTGTTCTCAGTTTAATTTCTGACATTAGATTAGAAAATTTGAAATAGGTTTTCGGACTGGTATTCTGTTTCTGGATTGAGTGTATTTACGGTCTGTGAGGTTGAGATGTGCTTGGTAATACTTCATTTGGGGAGCGCTGCTCAAAAGCCTCTTGATTCATTCGAGACAAGTATGAGTTTTTATAAATAAAGCATATTGGTTCAATATAGATATAGATATTGAATCTATGTCATTATGCAGGAGCATATGGAAGCACTTTGAGGGCTTGCGTGTCTGATTGTAAGTAAAATAGGCCTCTGCTGTGAGCGCGTCTCTTCCAGCCTCCAAAACACCTCATTCATTCAAAATCAATGTTTCTTATTGTGCCAGGCAGCGGAATGACCGTACAGGCGAGAAGAAAGAAAATGAAAAGAGAAAATAGGAGGACAAATGATTAGAAGAAAGAAAAAAAACAAGTAAAATAAGAGTGTGGCGCGTAATGTGAAAGAGAAAAGGCTCGGGTGGATTCATTGCCAACGTTCAGGTCCTGAGAGACGGAGAATGAATTACAGAAATGAGCCCTGTAAACCATGCCAGGCCTTTGCCTCTCATTCAAATGACTCCTCCCCCCATTCACCCTTCTATCCCTGGAGAACGAGTGATTAGAGAGGAGGGTGAGGGATCTGGATCACTGCTGTCAGGAAGGGACGCCAGCCGTGCTAGAGGAACACGACCCTGAGGTGGAATGATCACACGGGCAATATGTCACAGCAAATGCCGGCGCAGGGTGCCAGGGCCACATCCACAGGTTTCCTGGCACACAGACACTTGGCACCATGTTCATACGCCGGCTGATTATGCCTGACATGAAAGGGCTGAACCACTTGTGGTGGCGTGAGATAGATTTTTTCAGGGGGTACTTTCCATGCTATATGTGTGTGTGGACAGTTGAACTGAAAGTCATATACACTGTATACAGTTGTTTGCAATTTAGTCTTTATTTATTAAAAAAAAAAAGTATACATATATGCACTGTGAAAATGAGGATCACACTTTAGTTTGGGGAGAAATTCTCACTATTACTAAATATTAACTCAATAAACGTCTAATTGACTGCTTATTAATAGTTTGTGAGGTAGTTGTTAAGTTTAGGTATGGGGATCTGGAATTTGGTCTTGCAGAATAAGGTATTAATATGTGCTTTATAACTACTAATAAAAAAACAATATGCTAGTAATATGCATGCTAATAAGCAACTAGGTAATAGTGAGAATTGGTCCCTATACTAAAGTGTTACCAAAATGAGTTTTCAAAGTAAATAAAACAAAGATTATAGGGGTAACACTTTAGTATATCTTAGAAGAAAAGGTTCTATATAGAACCTTAAAAGGTTCTATCAGGGGCTACATATTTGGAACCCCTAAAAGGGTTTGGAACCCCTTTTTAAGGGTTCTTTGTAGCTGGGAAAAAAAGGTTCTATATAGAACCCTTTAGGGTTTCCCATTATGGGATCATTTTTTGGATTTAATTTCTGTTTTCTAAAATAGCACTCTCCATTTTAGAAATATTGTTTTTCAACCCCCTCCACCTTACTGACCCATCCATCATGTCAGTCACAAATAAATGTTGATTGCTAGAAACCACAAAAAAAAAAAAATTGAATATTAACTTGCACAAATAAAGTTAACTTGCAAAAATAATTTAAAAAAATTAAATACATGTAAAATTAGAATGTGAAAATTTTGTATATTGTATATTAATGATACTCTTATTTTGCATCTCACCACCAGGTCATTACCCTTTACCTTAAATAAATGTCAAGTATTTACTCCACATTCTCCTATAAACCAAGTAGTCTAACTCTTTTTTTTTTTTGTATGCTGCAACTTTCCCCAGTTCTGTAACGAATGATGATGAACCACATGTTTCTGAAAAGGGAACTATAATATTGTTGTTGTTTTTTTATAAGCATTAAATATTAATTTTACATTCAGATAAGCATTTAAACAATAAAAACAAAGGACCCATGATTTTCAGCACTGGAAAGGGCTAAATAGTGCTGACTGAAATTAACTGAGTGATGGCTTTTGGATGCTCCATACTGAACAAAAAGTAGACTGCAAACAGATACTTCTGGCATCTCTGTGTTATTGGTCAGTGACACATCCATTTTGATGCTAACTCTCTTTGCGATGAGTAGGCTTGACATCCTAAAATGGGGATACAAGTCAGAGAAACATTTATTAGACCTATGGAGAGTACAGTACAACAGGAAAAAGAAATTAATCTCTCACAATTAAATCAAATCTTAAAATTTACTTGAATTAGAGAGAAGTGTGGTGTTTTCATCTGAATGTAGATAACCAAACAAGTAATGCTGCACTCCAGAGTCAAGATCTGCAGTGACAGTGCAAAATATTTATTTATTTATCAATCAATCATAAGAACCTGCATGATAAATAAATAGAAAAAAAAAAAAAAAAAAGATATCAGTAACTTAAGATTAGCTGATTGACGAGTTTCAGTTGGTACTGTTAGGAAAAATAATGTATATAAAAATAATGTAAATAATGTACCTTTTGTGTTATTGTTTTGCAGCAGGTTGGTCATGTTTCCTCCGACTTCCACTTTTCAGCTCTCTGATAAGGTGATGCTAAAACTTTAACACCAAATACTCACAGTTATCCACAGAAAAAAAAGGAAACATCCCCATCAGCTGCTTCTCTCTTTGTTCTTCTTGGTTTGAATTCATGTTTATAACAGCAGTCTGACGGCGATTTGACCGAAACTTTGTTTAGATATACGTTCAAGTTGTTTGCCATTTATGTCAAAGACCATTTTATGCATCTGTTTGGAGGGATGAGTTACAAGAATAGCCTTTTAGAATCTAAATGAAACACTGATATGAGCTGGATGTGAGCATGTTGCTCGTCAATAAAAGAGCAGCACGGCATCTTAACTAAATGACATGATAACTAGAACTTGCAACCATGTCAGTGTGCCGAGGACTAGCGTGTACCTTTTAATAAATAGATAAAACTGTCCAGATTGCTATACACTGCTAGTACACTTGTATTTATTCCTGACCAGTTTGTTGGTATAAATTAGGTTGATTCAGTGCAGATGTATTTTCTTCAGAATAAACGTGTGTCAAAGTAAATTGAAAGAAAAACACAAATATAATGTAGTATAATCATTTTAAATAGCCTAATGTGTAAACATACATAAAGCATGGTTCAGCCCAAAGAACCCTTTTTGAGCTGAAAAGGGTTCTTTCTCCTTATATAGAACCTTTTTGGCATAAAGGGTTCTTTGGAGTTGAGTAAAGAACCCTAGGGTTCTATATAGAACCCCAAAGAACATTTTTTCTAAGATTGTAGGGACCAATTCTCACTATTAACTAGTTGCTTATTAGCATGCCTATTATTAACATATTAGCTGTTTATTAGTACTTATAAAGCACATATTCTTCATGAATATATTCTACATCCATAATCTTACCCAATACCTAAACAACTACCAATAGTAAAAATCAGCACATTTATTAGCAAATTTTGAGAGAAAATATTTTCTATACCAAAGGTTATTATTCAGTGTGGCTGTGTGTGTGTGTGTGTGTGTGTGTGTGTGTGTGCATATATATACATATATATATATATATGTATATGAAGAGTTCCAATGCGAAAGCCTCTAAAAGCCATCTTGGTCAAAAATTAGATAAAAATACTGAGTGAATGCTCTCCACATAGTATATGTTCATCAAGTAGGCTACTTTCACTTCAAATGCACTAAATCCCAGCATCAACCCATATTCAGAAGTGCCAGTACTTACATTGAAACCTATACATAGTAGCCAGAAAGAAATGCTAACTTATGCTAACTAAGAAAATGCTAACTAATGCTAACTAAGAAAAACGTCAGACGTGCTTAGAGGCTTTGCATCTGAACTCTTCATATATATATATATAT